>NW_007233328.1:49305-161658 GCF_000164805.1 Carlito syrichta | reverse complement strand
ATTTTTTTTTTTTTTTTTTTTTTTTTAGTTGGAGTCTCACTCCAGCTGGAGCGCAGTGGCACGCTCAGGGCCACCCCAGTGTAGACTCACAGGTCTCCAGCAATCCCTCCACCTCAGTCTTCCAAGTAGCCAGAACTACAGGCGTGCACTACCATGCCTGGCTAATTTTTGATTTATTGTAGAGAGAGGTCTCGCCAAGTTGCCCTGGCTGGACTTGAACCCTCGGTCTCAGGCAATCCACTCGCCTCGGCCTCCCAGAGTGCTGGAATTACAGGCTGAGCCACCAACCCAGCCTAGTCAAATGGTTTTAAACCACTTCTATACATTTATTTTAATGAATTTGATCTTTTTTGGTATGAATCTGTGTTGGTTATAAGATTAACTCATTTTTCTCTTTAAAATGTTTTGGTTCTTTCTATCACCATCCTTAATGATTACATGTTTCTACTCAAAGTATTCCAAAAACTGTTGACTAGACGTATTTAAATTATTTTAGCAATTTTTATATTCCAAAGCGAGTCTGCATGACTGCAAATTATTCAAAACCTGATGTGCTGAAAAAATACCATTTATATAAGAAATATTTGCTTCATTTAATTCCTTTCTGTCAACTTGCTTCTTTTTACATAGACAGTTCATTTCATTTATCTCTGTGAAAGCTCAATTGTCTTTGATGACTCAACATCTTAAAAAGTCAAAAGAGAGAAAGTATGTGTCATTCATTTTGGCAAATTATAAGAAATAAAGTGTATGTGATGAAAACGAAGACCATTTTCCAGAGAGACCTTTCTCAAGTGCAAACTGCAAAAGGGAAAACTATTGCTCCTGTATTGGGAAAACAGAGACCCTAGCTTTCTGCTTTGCAGGAAGAAAGTGACTTTTTTCCACAGACAGGACCAAATTCCTAGGACAAAATGCCTAAGGACAAAATTCCTAGGCAAATCATGAGTGGACTGTGGCTGCATTTCTTCCTCCTATGATCGTAACTCACATCTGTCACTCTTTTTTTTATTCCAGTAAATATTGGGAATGGACATAAAGATGCCTGCATCACAGCTAAAGTAACCAAATAAGGAAATCTATGCCCTCATTTTAAGATGATCCATTTAACTAAAGCAGTCTCTTCGAATTTGGCCTGTTTCCTGGGCTGTTTTGAAATTCCCTTTTGTATATATTTATTTTTTTCAACCAATGTTGATTCAATGCTAAATACTACAATAGTTACTCTGGGAATATAAAACTGAATATAACTGTGTCCCTCTTTGTAATACATTTATAAATTTGTGAAAAAGAGAAGCTATATTTACAAATATCTAAATTACTAAAAAGCAATTCATAAGATCTGTAAGGGTTGGGGTGAATGCAAAAATAAGGAAGGAAATAAATTAAAGTGACATTTTTAACTAGACTCTCAAGGGTGGGATTTTAATAGGTTTGAAAATTATAAAAGCGTTCCAGGTACAAATAGCATCTCAGCTATAAAAGGACACACAAAAAAATAAAATATGTATTAGTAAATGTGTGCTTGAGAGTTGGCAATGATCTAGGTTAACTGGAGCCAATCTACAAGGATTTAATAGTATAGAAAAAAGCAATTAACATCAGGCTTCTGAATTAACATCAGAGATCTGTACTTCAATTTAGGTTATATCATTTACAGTTGTGTGATTGGACATATCACTTTATCTTTCTATGAATCAGTTTTTCATTTATTGAAGTAAGATTACAAGCCGTGTCTTTCCTATGTTGTTAGAATCAAATAGTACACTCTCAAATTTGTGAAAACTATGAAATAATAGATGTCATAAATTTTATTACAATTTATATATATTTATATGCATTTGGATCTTTTATTTAGATACTTAGTCTAATACTTGGCTGAAATATATACATGGGAATTTAGTACTTATAAAAGATGGAAGTGCAAATCAGGAGAAAAAAATAGATTATCCATTATATAGTTTAAAGTAGTACTAATAAAACTTTCTCGAATGTTTGAAATATTTTATATCTATGTTGACCAATAGGGTAACCACTTACCATATATGTTTATTTAGTAGACTGAATATGGTTACTGGAACTGAGGAATTAAATGTTTAATTAGTCTTAATTTTAGTTAATGTGAAATTAAAGTTAAGTGCCACATGGGGCAACTGGCTCCTGTATTAGTGCAGGTTTCAAAAATGGCCAAATAATAAAATTGTTGGAAATAATAATAAGGAAAAATTATAAAATTAGCTACTTTACTGGTTACTAATGTTGCTACTAAATGTAAGATTTCAAAGTAAAAATTTTAACCACAAACATCAAAGAAAATAATTATTCAAATAGCCATTGAGTAGGAAAAAGCACTTTAAATATAATGGTATTTTGAAAAAAATTTATAGAGAAAAGCAATTATAAGTTTTAATTTTAAAAATTAAATTTCTGCCTGCAAAAAATATGTATCATATAATCAGCCAAAATACCAAAAACTAACTGGAAAATACTTACAATATACAGGACAAATAAGATACTAATTAGCTAAAATATAAACGTTTTCTCATTCAACAAAAAAAAATTTTAAAATAATTGACATGAATAGAAAAAGAGATATACCTGTGCAGTAAGCATACTGAAAAGGTGATCAGTATGAAAGTTTTTATTCTTTAGGTAGGCAAAGATTTAAAAGTATTTGAGAGTGAGTACCAAAGATGTTCATAAACCAGCCCACACCATACACTGAAGAAAGGTATGTAAATTTATGTAACTTTTTTAACAAACAATTTTGTAAATTCAATTAAATTTCAAAAAGCATTTTTCAATTAAATGAAAAATTGTATTTCTAATGGTTATATATTACTGCGAAACATTGCAAGAATTAATGGTGATTGAGAAAGCTGATAATTTTAGGTGTAAAAATGATTATGAACTTCCAAGTACTTAAGCAAATTTAGAAAATAGATAAAGTTAACAGAGAGAGAGAGAGGCAGACATTTTTAGAACATTTTCTTTTTGAGTCAAAGTTAATATTTTTAAATGATAATATATACAACAACATAAAGATTAGCTCATATACTAATTCAAATTTGTGTAGAATTGTCAAATATGCTATTATGTTTAATATTAAGCAAAATAAACTTGTAAAACCTATATTTAGTTTTTGCTTAGGCCATAAGTCTCTCATTAAAATATTTTGTTTGGCAATTCTTTACCAATTGGGAAGACAAATTAAAAGAATATTCAATAATGTCAACTTTCCCATGTCAGATTTGAAGAGGAGGAAAATTTCCAAAATCATGTATAATACATATGATAAGTTACTTTGAGCAGACATTTTTTAAAAATATAAGGATAAAAACAAGAAGAAAAATATTTACAGAATAATGAATTTTCTATAAAATCTTTGCTACTTTACTAATCTCATTTGAAAGTGGGACAAATTATAGCTCAAATTTAGCAGCAGATCGTACTGAAAATAATTATGCCTGAACTCTCATGTCAAAATATAAAAAAGATTGACAACAAATGTCTGAAATAAAAAAAGTAATACTATAACATTATTTATGATAAAATTTCTTCTACTTGCTACTTGGGAAGATTGCTGTTATTTGGATTTCGCCTTAGATTTGGTAAATATTAGTTTTAATATTTGCATTAGGTTGTTGAGCAAGCATGTATCTAATATTAGCATATAATTTGGCCACTGGGGCTTAATAATATTTCTTGAATATATGTTGATATTTGTACATATATTTATGTCATTTACAGTTTTATCATTTTATGCAATCTTAAACAAGCATCTTCATGCATATTTGCATGTGTATCTGTGCAAATATATTTTAATGAAGAAAATTCAAATGAATGATATGAATACTCACTTTATGAAACTAGCAAAATAAAAACAAATTAAAATAAGAAATAAAGGAAATGATTCACATAAAAGCAATAAAATTGAAAACAAAAACAACAGAAAAATTAATGAAATCAAATGCTTTGAAAAGATAAACACAATTGATTAAATTTTAGTTAGAGAAGAGAGAGCGAATTATTAATATCAGGACTTAAAGAAGAATCACTGCCTCAGATACTGGAAACATCAAAAGAAAATAAAGTAAGATCATGAAAACCTTTATGTCCATAAATCTGACAACTTAAGTAAACAGATATCTTCAAAGGCACAAACTACCAATGCTCACTGAAGAAAAATAGATAACTTGAATAGTCCATAATCTATTAAAGAAATTGATCGAGTACTTACCCTCTCTTCAAAGAAAACTTCATGTCAAGATGTCACTGCAGAATTCTATCAAAGATTTGATGATTCTACGAAAACTCTTCCAGAAAATTGAAAAGAGGGAATACTGTCCAACGCGTTGTATGAGGCTAGAATTACTCTGCTACCAAAACGCTAAAAATTATTTGGAAGAAAAGAAAAACATAAACAGAGATGCAAAATCTTCAACAAATTTTTATTACCAAATACACTATTATGTAAAAAGACATGAATAAGTGGAGTTTATCCAAATAATTCAAAGTTAGTTCAATACTCAAAAATAACTACTGTCTTACCATATCAACAGACTGAAGAAGAAAAACCATATCAACAACTACTAAATTAAAAAAAAAAATTGGCAAACTAGGAGTGGAAGGAAACTTCCTCAACTAATGGAGCACATTTGCACAAAAACCCTGACTTCTTGTGTCATACTTAATGTTAAAGACTAACTGTTTTCACATTAATTTTAGGAACTGTTCAAAAATGTCATTCTTACCACATTTATTTAGCATTGTGCTAAAGAACCTAGCCTATAAAATAATGTAAGACAAAGAGATAGATAGTATATAGACTTCAGAATAAGAAATAATCTATCTCAAATTGCAGATGCTGTAATTTCCTACAAAATATGGAAATTGACCAGTTAGAGGCCCAAACTTCACCTGTGCATACATTTCTTATGTACCTAATCTTAATACTGACATGTACCACACATCTTTATAATAAAATAAAGTTAAAAAAATGGAAATTGAAATTTAGAAAATAGTATTAGAGGCTTCATTGTCTTACAAGATGGCACAGACTTTTTTTTTTTTTCCTGAATTCCTCTCCACTAAGAGAGTAATTAAATATAAACTCTAAAAATGAAGCAAGAGATAACCAGAGAAGTATTCCAAGAGGTGGTAAGAAGAAGACAAGTTTGTTTAGGACCCCGGGACTGGAGAACTATGACAGACATATACAAGATATCTTCCATTTCCCACCAAGGAGAAAAAGACCGTATAAATCTAGTTTTTCCCAAATCCCAACCTAGCAACAGAAAAGTACCCATTCCTTACCAGAATTGAATAGAAATCCCTTTGATAATACTAGGTGAGCACATCACTAGCCCCACCAAAATTAAGTAACCAGTAGAATTACCTTTCTTCTTCTGCCATTCCTAAGATTTTCTTTTTTTCTGCCAAGGCATGTGGGCAAAACCAATAAGAGACACAGCTTCAGCAGATGGCCTGGTCCAGAAAGTGTCTTTGTTGCCTAGGACTCAGACCTTCCTCTCCTGCCCAGCGTCACCATGACAGCAGTGGTGGCAGAGTGAAAAGAGTATGGCACTGATAGAAGGATCTTACCATTATGCTTTTCCACTGAAAGATATTCAGTGTCCTGGCTTGAGGAAACTTCTTTTGCCACATCAGCTACCACCAGTAGGGACCAGTGGAACCCCAGAGGTACCACATAAATTAGGTAGTCTAAAATAACACCACAAAGACCATCGGACCCAGACCCAACAAAAGTAAGCCGAGACCCATGTATTAAATCTTAACAGAATAAATGCCTGCTAAAATAAATATTTAAATGAATAAATATTAAAATAAATACTTAAAGTCTCTTGATAAATAGAGAAATTATACAGGTTGGAAGTAAAAAGATGCAAAACAATATTCCATGTAAATATTAATATGAAAAAGGAGAAAATGCTATATTAATATCTGATTAAGTAGACCTAAAGACAAAAAAAATTCTGGAGATAAAAAGTAACATTACATAATAATGAAAAGATCCATCAGAAAGACAAAATTATCTAAAATGTGTATGCAACAGAGCCTAAACAATACATGAAGCTAAAACTGATAGAGTTAAGGGAAAAAATGAACAAATTCACAGTTATAGTTGAGGACTTAACCCCTCATCCCTACCCACAGCATATGACAAAACTGCTAGACAGAAAATCAAGAAGAATTTAGAGGTCGGGTGTAGTAGCTCAACCTGTAATCCCAGCACTTTGGGAGGCCAAGGATTGCTTGAGCCCGGGGGTTGGAGACCAGCCTGGGCAATTTGGTGGAGTCGTCATCTTTAATTTAAATCAAAAGATTAGCGAGGCGTGGTAGCGTGTGCCTGTAGTTCCAGTTACTTGGAAGGCTGAGGTGGAAGGATCGCCTAAGACTAGCAGGTTGAGGCTGCGGTGGCCATGAGCCTGCCACTCCACTCCAGCCTGGGCGACAGAGTGAGTCTCTGACTCAAAAAAAAAAAAAAAGAATTTAGAATATCTGAACACCACAATCAACCCAGTATGTTCTAATTGACATATATAGAGCATTCTAACCAACTACAGTAGAATCCACTTTTTTTTCCCCAATCTCTCTTGGATCATTTACCAAACATCATATCTTGGCCATAAGAAACAAAACAAAACCTCACTGAAATTTTAAAAAATTGAAATCACAGTGTTTTCTCTGACCAAAATGAAATCAAACTAAAAATTAAAAAATGAAAGACAGCAGGAGAATCTTTACACATCTGAAAATTTCTAAATAATCCATGCAACAAAGTCTCATAGGAAATTTTTTAAAAATTAAAAATAAAATACAATATATCAAAATACATAAGATGGAGCTAAAGTAACACTGCATTCAACATTTTGAGCTATTATAGGCTGTTTCATATAAATTTTTAAATAAAGTGGGTCTATGTCAACTGTCTACAAAAAACCTTGGTGGGATTTTGATAGAAATTGAATTAAATCTATGTATTTGACATCCTGTGGAAGATAATAGCTTTCACTGTTAACCTTAATAGCCTTCTTACAAAAATTTGACTTCCCCATTCCCATTATTTTACATATTTATATGTATTTACATTTTTTAACTGGCAATATCATGTCACAACAAAGTTGTAACTCAACTGAATATCTTATACATTGTTGGCTGGAAAGAAAAATAGTACAGTCACTTTGGAAATATTTTGGCAGTTTCTCACACAGTTAAACAAACATATGCTATGTGATCTAGAAATCCCAATTCTAGATATCTACCCCCCAAAAATGAAAATTTACAAAAATATGTTTGCAAATGTTTATAAGCAACTTTATAATTATAAGCAGCTTTTTATTCAAAATTTTTCCAAATTAAAACAACTCAATAGCCTTTCCTTAAGGAAAGAAAAATAAATTAGTAAATTATAAAATGAAATACAAGACAGCACTATAAAAGAGTAAACTACTGATACAAGAAATGATTTAGATAAATCTAGAATTCATTATAATGAATGAAAAAAATCCATATTCAAAAGGCTACATATTCTGATTCCATGTGTATGACATTTTGGTAAAGGCAAAACTATAGGTATGGAAAATAAATTAATGTTAACCCGGGACTGCTGATCCAGGGATTAGTTTACTACAAAGTGGTGTAGTGGGACATTTTGTAGTGAGGGAGACGTCCCATATTTTGATTGTGCTGATGGTTACATGACTGTACACATTTGTTAAAACTCGTAACAGTGTAGGCTGAAAAGAGTCACTATAAGCAGATAATATATGTTAATATTATAAACTATGCTATATATGCTATATAGGATACATGATGCATTATAGTTATATATGTAAATTATATCTCAATAATTCTGACTTTACAAAATTCTAAGTAGATATAAAAATCATCCTTAAAGATTTTCAGAGGAGAAGAAATTTAAATGTGAATAGTTTTCATATTTCAAAAATTGATCAAACAATCAGATTGAGACTGAGTTCAGTGGTTCGCACCTGTAATTTCAGCACTTTGGGAGGCAAAAGAATTGCTTGAGCCTAGGTGTTCCAGACCAGATAAACAACATAACAAGACCTGTCTTTACAAAAATCAAAAAATTTGCTGGGCATAATGGGGCACACCTGTAATCCCAGCTACTCTAGAGACTGAGACCAGGAGGTTGAAGTTTACTCCAGCCTGTGGACACTCCAGCCTGGGCGACACTCCAGTCTGGGTGACAAAGTAAAATCCCAACTCAAAAAAAAAAAAAAAAAAAATTAAACTTCAACTTCAAAATCAATAAAAAATTATAAAATAAGTTTATAAATGAAAAATATTATTTGCGGAAGGCAATCAGAACATTTACCTATCTACTTGCTTCTTTTAATGAAATTAGATCCTCCCCCAAAATAAAGGGGTTGGGAGATTTTCATAACTATAGAACTACCTGATCCTCTTTACAAGAGTAAAGATGATATGTTGATATTATTTCTCTGAAAATTATTTCGTCTTCCCAGAGAGAAAGATATTATTTGATAATTATCAATACCTTGTTTTACTAGTCCATTTTAGGCACTCTCAAAGAAATAAAAATATCCACAAATAGACACCACATGACTATCTGATAAATGATGTGAAATTCATCATTGTTCTGCTGAAAGTCTCAAGGAGATACTTTTCTGGTTTTATTTATTGGTCCTATCAGTGCATGACTGCTATTTGAAAGGTAATTGCTATTGAGAGATTCTATTTTATTACTTAAGAAAAGGGAAATATTTGAGCTGATATGGTAGTTATATTTCATTTTATTCCTGGGCACTAAATTAATCATACTTCAGAACTAGTCCTCCCAGGATTTACTTAATTTAATATCCTTGAGTCTTTCTTGCTCCTACTCATCAATAATTTGCATGTGAAGGAATGAAGTAGTTCCAATTTTTTGGTTTTACATAGTTCAACGTTTAACTTTCTATGGAAGTGCTAGGCAAGCAAAACCTGTGAAGCCAAATAAATGCTATATTTATCTCTTACTTTGAATATATGCCTACTTTTTTTTTTCTTTTGCTAGTACTACTCAATAACATTCAAATAGTTTCTCTTGGATCCTTCAATCAAATTTTCTCAATACTTTCTTAAATGTTTCCAAACACCTAAGTTCAACTTGTGACCTAATTTGACTTCTGTCAGATAAACTATTGGGCATATTCAGTAAAAGCACATGCACTTGAAAATTGTGGCATTGTTCCCCTTGTTTCATTCCAGAGTAGCGTTTTCCATAGTCACTTTTTTCACTATTTTTAAAGAAAATATAATGTCTGTAATTGAGAATTCTCAGCTGCATGAAACAGACATGGAAACTAGAACCTATCGAAAGTTATGGGAAACCAAAATATGTACCTACTACTGAAATCTGATTTTGTAGTTTTGGCTATTTTGCAATAGCATGAGAACTTTAAAGATTTTTCAGCAGCCATTTCCAGTTGTCATACCATTGAAACTTTTGAAAAAGTAGATAATAAAATGATTTGAAGTGTGTGCCTTCAGGTTACAGTTTATTTGTGCTGTGAATAATACAAGTGTCTTGGATCTGTCTCCAGTCAATAGCAATTAGGGAAAATCTAGGGACCACCAAGACCATCTAGAATTTTCACCCCTGTGCACAACTGCAATTTAACTGTAAATCTTTTGTGCTAAAATCCTCAACAGAAATAAATATATTCATGCTTTCCTCAGCAGAATTGTAATATAGGTCTTACTAAATAGCCAAAGAATGGAAAGAAGAGAAAGAGGGAGGGAGAAAGAGAAGAAGGGAAACATGGGAACCAGGCAAAAGAGAGATCTGAATTGAAAATCCTGAGATGTCACTTTATGAGCTGTATGCCTTGGTGCATTTTGTTTCTGTGACCTGGAGTACCTTCCAGAATGTCCTCCACTGCAGTAACTGTTATGCAACCTTTTCCTTTTCTTGTCCATATTTAGTAGGGTATATGATGCTTCCTTTATTATTTCTTAAGCAACATTTTGGCAGCAATGAAGATAAATGTGGTAGGGAGAGAAGAGGAGAAGGACAGATGGGCTTTTTCAGATGGGCCATCTGTCATAGAGGGATAGAGCAGAAAAACTAGGGTGAGTTTTGGAGAGGAGAGAAAATGTGCTACACATTTGATTCAACACAAATTGAAGTCTGACCGATGACATGGCTTCACGTGAGGGATATGCTTTCACTCGAGATACAGTTTCACTTAATCCTCACTGGAAAAGTTTGGAAATGCTTACAGAACTAATAAAGAAATATAATGAAACATCGTTTTGTTTTGTTTTTTCCCAAACATAACCACAACTTTTTTAAAATTTTGCAAAAGCATAGACTGGGATGCATACAGCTTTCTCCTCTGACAAGCTATACGACAAAAAAAAAAAAATCTCAATAGTTTTAGATGACTTTTAGATTTAAGAGGTTGTTGTTTAATTTGTTCTTTTTTAAAGTAAACATTGTCCCAAATACCATAACTGAATAGCTGTTTTTCATCTCAACTCTTTAGAGAACCTTGATTCTAAAATATAAACATAAAAGTTAAACTGTAGTGAACTAAAGGCGATGCTGTCTTAGGAAACATTGTATAAGCCCAAGCATCAACCAATCTCCTTCTGCAAAATTCATCTCAGCTTCCTAGGAGACTTTCAATCCTTCTTTTTTGTTTTTAATCTAGACTGAGTTTTTCTTTCTGCATTCAGACACTACCTTCCTTCTTTATAACAATTCAAAACACATTCTCTCATAAGTTTTGTTTTCTGCCATCAGACTTCACATACTTAAATATATATATAATATGTTATTTCAAAAGTCACAATTGCACTTTTCCCCATCACTAAATCATTTCTTCTCTCCTGAAATGTACAGAATTAATCGTGTTCAAGTCTTACCTTAGTCAGTATTATAATAAAATACTTTTAAAAATTCATTTCTTATTTATCTATGTCCCCTTTTCAGTATCCAACAGGTTTAATAAGTTGTAAAGAGAGACAGAAAAAGAAAGCCCCCAAAAAGACACATGGAAGTCATACATCTTCTTCCTCTACCTTCTTCGCTTACTAGGAATCTTTTCTAGACTGAGTCTATTGAGTGAGAATTTTTGCTACCTATAAGCCTCTTTCTAATATGTAACTTTAAATACTACCTACTTCTATCTTGTGTGTGTGTGAGAGAGAGAAAGAGAGACTGATAGAGACACAGAGTCAGAGAGAGAGAGATGGAGGAGGAAGAGAGATAAAATGAGAGAGTGGTGGGTAGAGGGAGACAGAGAGAGAGAAAGACAGAGAAAGAGAAAAGAAGAAAGAGAAAGAGAGGAATAGGGAGAGAGAAAAAGAGAGACAGAGATGGGAAGGAAGAGAGAGAGAGGCTGGGGCAGAGAGATAGAGATATGTGCAAGGAGAGAGAGAGAAAAAAAGGAGAGGGGAGTTGGGAGAAGAGAGAAACAAAGAAAGGGAGGAGGAGGAGGAGGATAAAGAGATGGAGAAGAAAAAAAAATATGCCCATAAGTAAATGTAACCAATTAGGCAATTTTCCCCACTATAGCCAATAGTTGAAACAAAGTAATAAGAGCATAAAGTTCTGGAAGAACATCTTCTTCTTTGGCCAGGCCATTTGTAATTTTTGCCAAAACACTGATGTCATTGTATATAGTTGCAAGGAGAGGTGTCTCTGAGTGATTAACTTTAGGATGGAATTTGCATGTC
Organism: Carlito syrichta; assembly: GCF_000164805.1. Classification (NCBI taxonomy): domain Eukaryota; kingdom Metazoa; phylum Chordata; class Mammalia; order Primates; family Tarsiidae; genus Carlito; species Carlito syrichta. Next base: position 149,922 of record NW_007233328.1, on the reverse strand, counting down.
CCCTATTGGCAGATTAGAATTATGACACTCCAAACAAGAAACGTGGCATAAAGATTTGGTAGTGCTATATCTTATCTAGCTCCAAACTTAATTATCTCTTAGCCACCAAAATTTCATTTCCTTTAGAGTTGGAGGACATAGAAAGGGCCAGAAGCCCATAAACAAGATATTCTTCTTCATAACCAGTCTGTCTGGAAACCAGTGAGCCATATGCTGATAGAGGTCATATGTATTTCCCCATTTATAGTTTTACTTGCCCCCCAAAATGACCTAGGAGAAAGAAAATTGAACAGCTTACTGAAAGCTTTAAAATTTCATGGTTGTTAAGTTATATTAAGCTACAACACTGACAAGCTTATTCTTGCTTTGTCTCTATTATTCATGACAGGAGATACACCATATATAATACTAATATAGTTTTGTTCTTTAAAGATTCACAATTACTTCCATAAGCCAGAGGCCATTCGATGCTGACAAATGAATAGTGCTGTAGCTGAGAATGTGGGTGTTTATGATTATTGATGAAATGCAGTCCTTGTCTTTTAAAAGGTATCTCCTATTTACTAATACATTGTACTACATTCCAAGTCTACTAAGATATAGCTATATCCATGTATACATATATAATCCATATGATATACACTAACATACATATATTGCATATATATTATATCTATTTATGGTAGAAAATTCTCTATATTTTTTCTTTCAATTTTTTCCATTTATTTAAAGAAAAATGTGTGAATGAGTCATAGTACTATTTCTCTTGCCTTTTCCTCTAACCTCTGGAATTATCCTTCAGATGCTAACTAAACTATCAGTAAGATGCCAGCTGAAAGAGGTGAACTTAGCACTTGTGTGTCCTTTCTTTCTTCCAGCAGTCAAGTACAGTTCTTTCTGAAATTGCAGAAGCCTCTCAGGCATATAATTTGTGACTTCCAATGAGTTTGAACTTCATGCTTGAAGTGATGCACAAGTCAGTGATTTAATTCATGCACCTGTATCTGGATTTTTTCCAGACATAATGAAATGAGTAACTACTTCACAATTTCCCTAACAAGTATTGCAACAAGACATCAGAAAGGCATTGATTGTCATATTTAAGCAAGAAAAGGAACAATACACTTAAAGCAGAGCTGTGATCGGCATCTGGGTTCAGCCCTTGAGACAAAAACTGAGCATTTCTCAGGTCCCAAGGCCAAGCCATTTGACTTCAATGATGTACAATTTTCTCATTACAAACACTATGGTACCCAAAGGAATTCCTGTCAGTTTTCTAATTATTTTCTTAGTTTGAAATAAGACTGTGTCTTTAATAGGAAAGAGGTTTTGTCATGTGATAATTTTTGGCATCAACACAACAGTACAGAGAATGAGCACACTGGGGAAACAGTCACAAGGACTCAAGAAAGGAGAAAGGCATTTGTGACTGTAAATGTAAATATTTCCCCTAGTGATTATCAAAATATGTGTTTGTGCTACAGTCAAGTACTGCAGTCTTTAGCTAAAGAGATTTAAAAAGTAAAAACAAACAAAATGCTGCTTTACTGTTGTCTTTGATAATAATATTTCCATAGTTATTAATGATGGGGTCACATAATCCCTAATCCAGATGCTCTGGGTTTATGGTCCATAGTCAAAATATTTATATACACAGTTTTCTATATAACCTGCAAGCTCCATGTATCCATAGTCCACATGGAGACTCACCAAAAGCATAGCAGACAATTACTTTATCTTTACATATATTTTTTAAAATATTTTTTGTGACCAGTATTTTAACAATGATTCGAGTGTGCTTAGAAACTGTACTTGCTTGCTTTGCATTTTGCTAAATTAAAGATTTTATTTTGTTCATGTTTCTGCTTCTCTCAAGCAAAAGTTATCAACGGAGTTGTGTTTAGTCAACTAAATATGGACTCAAACTAAAAATAAGATGCCAAACGGAATTGAAGAGAGCATGATAACATCATCAAAAATATTTAGTTTCACATAACATAGGGATTTGTTGGATAGGTGAATCCAAAGGACAGAAAGAGAGACTCTGGCAGTGGAACAAGAACTCCTTCTAGTATCTTTGTATTTTTTTCATTACATTCATTCAGAAGTCACAGGATTTCAAGACTACAATTTCACCCTCAGGAGCAGAGGAAGGAAGAAAGGTTATCACATGACTGTGTCATAAAATAGCATATGACCACAGAGAAATCAGTTGACTATTCTGGAAAATGAAGGCTGTGGCCTGGTAAATGTCTAAGATAGCATTAAATTATTTTTTGACTGAACAAAACAGACTTAGTATTTGCCAATATGGACAAATATTGAACATGCTATTAAATAAGTTAAAAGACACATATGAAAGATACATAAGGATTTGTAGGGAAGCATAGAACAAGGAAATCTAATCTAGTCAGATTGTGGTCAGGAAAGCCCTTCTTGAAAAACTATCATTTAAGTTGAAATCTGAAGGATGAGTAGATGAATGCAGCGGGAGCTACAAATAAATCAGGTAAGGCAACAAATTATGTGAAGGTACAAAGTTGGAAAAGAATATGGCCTTGAGAGAAACTGCAAGAAGGTGAGCATGGCAGGTGTGGACAATGCTAGGGTTTTGGTTTTTCTTTCAAGAGCAATGGGAATCTATCAAAAGGGTTCAAGTCAAAGGAATGATATGATCAAACTGATTTAAAACAATAACTTTGGGCCGGGCGCAGTGGTTCCGCCTGTAATCCCAACACTTTGAGGCCGAGGCAAGAGAATTGCCTGAGCCCAGGATTTGAGACCAGTCTGGGCAACTTAGTGAGACCTCATCTCTACAGTAAAACACAAAAAATTAGCTGGGCATGATGGCACATGTCTGTAGTTCCAGCTACCTGGGAGGCTGAGGTGGAAAGATCTCCTGAGCCCAGTAGATCGAGGCTGCGGTGGCTGTGAGTGTGCCACTGCATTCCACCCTAGGCAATGGAGTGAGACTCCAACTCAAATAAGTAAATAAATAAAATTACTTTGGATAAAGTATGATGAAAGATTGGAAGTGATCAGAAGTAGAAACTAAAAGTAAATTATGAGTATTGCAACAAATTTAAGATTAACATGCCTCAGCAGTTGCTTTGATGCAAGCTTGAGGACAGGGTAAATGCCAGTTTTTTGGTTTTATATAACTGAATGAATGACAATGCTTCTAATGGACCCAGGGGAGACTGGAGGATGAGAAGATTGATTGTTTGCATGTTTGGGGTACAGGGTAAAAACATCCACGTTCAGTTTTAAACATGTTTGTTTAAACCATGAGAGTCTAAGCAAGAAAAATGGTTTTGGAACATCTCAGCATACAGATGGAAATTGAAGGAATGGAATCCAAGGAAGTACCAACAAAGTGTAGAAAAGGAGAAATGTCAAAGGAAATTGAGACATTAACGAGAGAAAAAAAAAATCATATAAATACATGGCACGGAAGTGAAGAAAATGATGTGTTTTGAAAAGCAGTAAATGGTCAGTAGGGCTAACAGATCAAGCAGCATCATGACAAATGTCCATTGGATAGCAACATGAAGAACATAGGGACTTTAAGCTAGAATAGTTTCTATGAAGCAGCACTGCTCAATAGAACATTCGGAGATGACACAGATGTCTTTTATTTGCATTGCCCAATGTGATGTGTGGCTACTGAGTACTTAAAATGTAGTTAGAGATGCTGAGAAACTGAATTTTAAAATTTTATTTAAAATTAATCAACATAAATAACCATATGTGACTGGTAGCTCTATGGATTATGGGAAAATGTCAGATTTTAGTAGATTGAAGAGTGAAACTGATCATTATAGATATCTTGTTTATAAAATTTGCCTCCCAAGCAGAAGAATGAAAATGAACAGCATCTGGAAGAAAGTATGAGGCTGAGAAAGGGTTAAGTTAGACCAACTTTAGAATGTTCAAATGGCAAGGAGTCAGGGAGAGGGAAAAGCTGAGCATATAGCACCTTGGGAAGGACTGAATGATTGATTTTATATAACATAAGGATAGCTCTATTATACCCAAAGGAAAAAGCAAATACATATTGAATAGAGGTCAGTTTAGAGACTGATGAGAGAAAATCAGGATAATTGCTCTTTGGTGTCTTCTATTTACTCTGTATATTAGGAAGAAATGTCCTCTGCTGAGAGAGTGAAGGAAGATGACAGGACTGAAGGACTTAGACTTATTTCTAAAGGATGTTCTCTTCTCCTAGTTAGGTCATCTCAGTTCCCCTGGACTGGCTCATGCATTTGTCCCAGAGGTATTTGATTATAAGATATGATGAGAGGAGTAGAGAAAGATCTGCCTGCTGACACAAATCTCCCCTAGGGATCTTCAAGTCTCTTGTATTTCTTACCATTTGAGTCAATCCCTGTGATCCTTTGGGGAAATTGTGTATTTTGGTTACAATCAAACATGAAATGAAGGACAAGCATATATTTGCCTCACATTAAGACCAATTCATTTGTCTGATTAACTCTTTAACAGTTACTGTCACAAAATGCAAATAAAGGAAGAAGTAAGAAAAATTTTTGGTCATGGGGGCTCTTGGAGCAAACTAAGTCTTAGGTATCTGGGTGGCCAGGACACAGTCCTGATCTTGAGAGAAATAGACTAAGACAGTGCCAAAAAGGAGAGACAAAAAAAAGTATAAAAGCTAAAACTTGGCTTATAATTATTCTTTTTAAAAAAATGTGAAGCTCTGTGTAGCACATTCTATCTATCCAGGACCTAATACCCACAAAACACCTACCAAGGTGAACAGTAGATATAGACCTAAATTCACAAAGAATATATGTGGCAGATTTGGAAGGAAATATGTAGCTATTTTTGCAGTGGCTATAAGAGCTGCTCTGAAACAATATCATACTGATGCAATTAACTTTAAGGTCAAATGCAAGGGTAAAGACCAATGGCTGCAATAGGAGGAGTATAAAATGTGAGCATAGTGAACAAGTCCAGGTGGAAAGAGTGAGGACAAAATGATGACTCAGAAGACAGATTCTGAAAACCTTGTAAATAGGAGCGAGGATTCAAGTTGAAATGTCACAGGAAGGACAGATGGGGTAATCCCAGAGTCCCAACAGGCTACTACCCTATAATTCAACTCAGTTCATTGCCATTTATTAACATTCACTCACAGCATGGCATAATCCTTCCCAGCTTCTTAAGGGAATGATGGCAGCTACTAAAGAGTCAGTAAACAAACAGCAAAAAGAGATGCCAGTATCCATACTGCTCAAATGCAATAAGCACATGTTACTTTCCTTTGGACCTAGGATAATTTTAACAATTATAAACTTGATGTGGACATAGGACTTAGCCCCCAAACTCAAGCAAAAAAATGTAATTATATAAAACATCATTTTAAATTATTTTTAGTGGATCAAAGACCTAAATGCAAAATCTCAAACTATATGAACATCCAAAAATGCAGGAAACACCCATATGGAAATTGGAACTGGCAGCCAATTCCTGATCAAAACCCCAGGTGTCCATGCCATAAGAGACAAGATAGACAAGTGGGACCTTATCAAACTGAAAAGCTTCTGTAAAACAAATTAAACCATCAGGAGAGTGGGGAGACAGACCACAGTCTGGGAAAAAATATTTGACAACTGTATGTCTGACAAAGGCCTAATATCTAAGATCTACAAGGAACTCAAAGGTGCCAAAAAGAAAAAAACCAAACAGTCCCATTACAAAGTGGGCAGAAAATAGGAATAGACACTTCTCAAAAGAAGATATACCAGCAGCCAACAGAGATATGAAAAAATGCTCAGCCTCACTAATCATCAAAGAAATGCAAATTGAAATCACACTGAGACACCACCTAACTCCAGTCAGGATGGCCATCATCAATAACTCAAAAACAACAGATGCTGGAGAGGATGCAGGGAAAAGGGAACACTTTTACACTGTTGATGGGAGTGTAGAGTAGTACAAACTCTGTGGAAAACAGTGTGGCAATTCCTAAAAGATCTAAAAGTCAACATTCCATATGACCCTGCAATCCCCCTACTGGGAATATACCCGGAGAAACTCAAATCACTCTATGAAAAGGATACCTGCACACACATGTTTATTGCAGTATTATTTACAATAGCAAAAACATGGAACCAACCATGCTGCCCATTGAAAGAGGACTGGATGAAAAAAATTTGGTACATATTCACGATAGAATATTACTCAACCATAAAGAAGGACAAAATTATGATCTTTGCAGCAACTTGGATAGACTTAGAGTCAATGATACTGAGTGATCTATCACAGAAAAAAAGAACTGAGTACCACATGTTCTTACTCATAAGCAGACCTTGAACAATTATCACAATACTATAAGAAAGGGATTGACAGGAGTTGGAAACTGCCCGGGGTGGCAGGGGGCAGTACTGGCAGAATTGGGAAACTGCCTGGGAGGCACCTTATCAACAAGGGTACCTGCAACAACGAACATTTGTATACCTAACCCTGAATTGTACTCCACATCTTCAAAATAAAAAATATTAAATTCTATTTAGTTAATATTTTACAATTAGGTACATTTAGAATTTTTCTTATTAGATTATCCCAATTCAAGAATCTAGTTTACAATTATTCAGCAGTTAACCAAAGCTTAGCATAAACTTCTCCTTCACTTCACATCCAATCTAGCCCTAATACAAGCTCTGGCTCTCTTTATTTTTTCTTTCTCTCTCTGTCTCTCTGTCTGTCTCTCTCACACAAGTTAATTCTATTTTTTCCCCAGAAATGTAATATAATTGCATCCTAAACCCTTGCTTTAACAAAATCATCACTAGAGATTAATAACAAATGAAATATTCTAGAAGCTGAAAAGAAAGAATGAAAGACTAAAAGGCACTAAGGCACTTTTATATTCACTCAGAACCAAAATAATCATGATCAAAACTAATGGTCATGATAAATGTTTTCAAGCATATTCCTAATGAATAAGGTCATAAAACTGTTTATTGGTTTTTATATTTATAAGTTCTTCCATGTTTTCAATCTGATAAATGATGATGAACATGCTAATAAAATCACTAGCCTGAAGAAATGCAGTAGTAGTTTTGGAAACTTCAGTGTCAATATGTGCATAATTTAGTGGTTTCATCACAGCTTCTATAGGTCACAATCCCATTGGCCCATGATAAAAACTTTTATCTTCTGTAAGGACATTGCTGAGTATTATATCCTGTGTTCAGGCCAAACCTTGAGCACAAGTAATACATTAATCCACTGCTTACCCAGGCAAACTTTATAATGTGTATGAAGCCTTCACTGGGAAGAAATGTCTTCTCTAATTATAAACTTTTATGGAACCATGCCCACATTTAATGTTTCTAATTAATTATAATCTGATTATTACCATTTGTAAATTTCTTTATAATTACCACATCCACAGTGTCCTTATTCAATCATATTTCTCAGTTGGTGATTTTGGCCAATTAGCTCAAAGTCTTCCCATGAAAATGTTTGCTTTGCTAGGTCAGTAATATTTAATTTGCAAATATTTCTCTATCTTTTTCGATGGAAATTCTTCCCTTCCATAATGACTTGACATAAGAATGTAATGGTCTGTAAATTTGTTACTTCTAAAGTTGCAAGACATAGCCAATAAAAATAGTGCTTGGAACATACTTATGCCAAAGTATTATTGTTTATCTAAAATTCAAATTCAAATAGACATCCTTTATTTTACCAGTCAACCACAATCGTTTAATAATTTTATGGATGATATGTATAGACACCTATTTTACAAGTTCTTAGTGGTTTCCATGAAAGGGATTGCCAAATTATATATTCTCGTGCCTTGAAGTTTCTGGTACTGCCCCTAAAAGGATTATGCCAGAGAGATTTCACATACAGAAAGCTGAGTAAAAAGATTTCACCATTCTTCAGATGGGACAAGTCACACGATTTTCTCTAGTATTATATATGCCATATATGTCCATCTAATATCATATACCGGGATGCCAAACAAATGTATACACACTTTAAGCAATGTTATCTATGCATTACTTTTAGTTTGCCGTGATCACAAGTGTCTGGACTATAATGCCTAACCATTTGGAGCACCTCTCGTAATTGCAGAAGTCAATTGCAAAAAGATGACTTGTACTCATCTTTTGTTATCAGTATATATTGAGTATTGAAATTTTGATGCAGTTTTTTTCCTTTCTTAAAATGGGTACACGATTTTTGACACCCTTGTATATCTAGAGCTGGCTTGTGCTCTCTCTCTCTCTCTCTCTCTCTCTCTCTCTCTCTCTCTCTCTCTCTGTGTGTGTGTGTGTGTGTGTGTGTGTGTTTCTGTGTGTGTGTATTCATCAAACCTTTGTTGAAGATAATTCTGTTTCTCAGATTTGATAGATTACTTTTCACATTCTTGTTTTTCTTTTTTCTTTTTTTGAGTTGGAGTCTCACTCTGTTGCCCAGGCTGGAGTACAGTGGCATGCTATAGGCATGTGTTACTACATCCAGCTAATTTTTTGACATATTATAGAGACAAGATCTCACCATGTTGTCCAGGCTGGTGTCGAACCTGTAGGCTCAGGCAATCTTCTTGCCTCAGCCTCCCAAAGTGCTGGGATTATAGGCTTGAGCCACCGCACCTGGCCATTTTTCACATTGTTAACACAGGAAACCTATTTATTTCTCCAATACCTGTGATGGTATCTTTGAAGATTTCTTAACAAGCTCTCACACAAATGGCTTAAGGACATTAGATTTACTTACTCACTTTATTTGTTTATATTACTCTTTTATTTTTTATATTTTATTTTAAAGATGTGGAATACATTTCAGGATTAGGTATACAAATGGACATCATACAGGTATAGTTTGGCCCTTTGGTCATTACTTTGCTTAGTTTGAGATCAGGTACCCTTATTGATGTTGTGTCTCCCCACCCCTACCCTGGTAGTATCCCGCTACTGCCAATCCCTTTCATATAGTATTGTGTTAAATTTTGGGGGTCCGCTTATGAGTGAGAATATATGGTTACTCTGTTCTTTGTTTCTGTGATAGATCACTGAGTATTATAGACTCTAAATCATCCAAGTTGCTGCAAAGTCCATATGTTTGTCTTTCTTAATGGCTGTGTAATATTCCATCGTGTATATGCACCACATTTTTTTATCCAGTCCAGTTTCGATGGGCAGCACAGTTGGTTCCTTGTTTTTGCTATTGTGAAAAATGCTGCAATAAACATGCATGTGCGGGTATCTTTTTTGTAGAATGATTTGAGTCAGATTTATATAACTCTACCAAATACCCATTTTTTGCAGACTACTTTGAGATCATTCACTCATTTCTTATTTTTCTAGGTAAATGGGTGGGACAGAATAATCTATTAAATGTCTCTATCTAGCAGATAAAAATAGTAGAGGGAGAAACAATATAAAATAAATTCTATAGCCTTCACTTTTCATTTGAAAATATACCCATTAGGGAATAAGAGAAGAAGTATGTTAGTGTGGCTAACCCAATAATAATTAGGCAGCTATTCTTTTTTTTTTTTTAAAGATGTGAGGTAAATTCAGAATTAGGTACATAAGTGGTCAATGTACAGGTGAAGTTTGGACCTCCCCTCGGTCTTCACTTCGCCTGGTTTAAGATCAGGCACATTTATTGATGTTATGTGCCTCCCCCAACTCCCCTGGCAGGGCCCCCCTACTGCCAATCTTTTTCATGTAGTATTATGATAAATATTCAGGGTCCACTTATGTGTGAGAACATGTGGTAATCAGTTCTTTGTTTCTGTGATCGATATCTGAGTGTGATAGACTTCTAAATTCATCCAAGTTGCTGCAAGTCCACAATTTTGTTCTTCTTTATGGCTGCAGAATATTTCATCATGTGCATGTACCACATTTTTAAAAATCTGGTCCACTTTTGACGGGCAGCATGGTTGGTTCCATGTTTTTGCTATTGTGAATAGTGCTGCAATAAACATGCGTGCACAGATGTCTTTTGTAGACTGATTTGAGTTCCTCTGGGTATATTCCAATAAGGGAGATTGCTGGATCACATGGAAGATAGATTTTTAGATCTTTTAAAAATCACCACACTGTTTTCCACAGAGGTTATACTAATTTATACTCCCACCAACAGTGTAGAAGCATTTTCTTTTCCCACATCCTCTCCATCATCTGTTGTTTTTTGAGTTATTAATGATGGCCATCCTGACTGACGTTAGGTGGTATCTCAGTGTGTTCTGATTTGCATTTCTTTGATGATTAGTGAGGCTGGGCATTTTTTTATGTATCTATTGGTTGGCTACTCAAATGTCTTCTTTTGAGAAGTGTCTATTCATATCTTTTGCCCACTTTTTTAATAGGGTTCTTTTCCTTTTGGCACATTTGAGATCCTTATAGATCCTGAATGCTAGCCTTTTGTCAGTTAGTAAATTTTTTTTCCCACTCAGTGGGCTGTCTCCCCACTATCTTGATGGTTTCATTTACTTTACAGAAGCTTTTCAGTTTGATGAAGTCCCACCTGTCTATCTTATCTCTTATGGTATGGGCTTTCAGGGTTTTGAGCAGGAATTGGATGCCTATTCCAATGTCTCTAAGGGTGTCTCCAGCATCTTCCAAGATTCTTATTGTTTGAGGTTTTACATTTAGGTCTTTGATTCATTTAGAGTTGATTTTTGTGTATGGTGATAGGAAGGGATCCTGTTTCACCACTTACTGAATAGGTCTTCCTCACCTCAGTGGGTGTTGGTGGAGGCTTTATCAAAGATGAGCTGGTTGAGAAATTGAGATTTTTTTGCTTCTGGAATCTCTATTCTGTTCCATTGGTTTCTATCTCTGTTCTTGTACCAATACCGGGATTTTTTGATTACTGTACCCATATAATAAAGTTTAAACTCTGGAAGTGTGATACCTCCCAATATGCTTCTTTTACTAAGGATTGTTTTGACTTTTCATGGTCATTTATGTTTCCTTATGAATTTCTGTATTGTCATTTCCAGGTCTGAGAAGAATGATGTTGGTAATTTAATGGGTCTTCAGCTGAATCTGTAGATTGCCTTGGGTAGAAAGGACATCTTAACTATGTTGATTCTGCCAATCCATGAGCATGCAATAATTTTCCATTTGTTTGTGTCTTCTTTGATTTCTTTGATCAATGGTTTGTAGTTTTTGTTGTAAAGATCTTTCACTTCTCTGGTTAGGAAGATTCCAAAGTATTTCTTTTCTTTTTGTGGCTATTGTGATAAAATTGTGCTTTTTATTTTGTTCTCTGCCTGTTTGTTGTTGGTATATAAAAATGCAACTGTCTTTTGCACATTGATTTTGTACTCTGAGACTTAGCCAAAGTCCTTTATCAGTGCAAGGACTTTTTTTGTTTGTTTGTTTGTTTTTTAAACTGGAGTCTCACTCGGTCACCCAGACTGGAGTGCAGTGGCCTCTTCCAGCTACCGCAGCCTCAATCTGCTGGGCTCCGGTGATCCTTCCGCCTCAGCCTTCCGAGTAGCCGGAATTACAGGCATGCGCTACCACGCCCGGCTGATTTTTTTGATTTATTGTAGAGATGAGGTCTTGCTGCCCAGGCGGGTCTCGAACTCGCGGGCTCAGGCAATCCACTCACCTCAGCCTCCCAAAGACGCGGGATGACAGGCTGAGCCACCGAGCCCGGCTGCAAGGACGTTTTTTGACAGATTCACTTGGGTTTTCCAGGTATAGGATCATATCGTCAGCAAAGAGGGATAACTTGACTTCCTCTTTTTCTATTTGAATACGCTGATTTCCTTCTCTTGTCTGATTGCTCTAGCTAGGACTTCCAACACTATGTTGAACAGGAGGGGTGAGAACGGGTAGTCTTGACTTGCTCGGGTTTTCAGGGAAAATGCTTCCAATTTCTGTTTGTTTAGCAATATGTTGCCTTGTGCTCATCGTAAATGACTCTTCCAATTATGTAACTATTCTTAAGTAGTGAACCTTATTGGACATATATCCATTGGTATATGACATATATGTCCATCTGATATGTATCCAGAGCTATGCATTTTTGTGTGTGTGTGCATGCATATACACATCAAACCTGACTGTAGTATATAAATGCTAACCAAAGATGATGTATAAATTAATAAATATACACACATCTACACACATACACATATACATAGTCTTTTAAAAATCCTTACAACAATTATTATTTGTGTTATGCAATTTGACACATTTATACATTACTTACACTTTTAAATTGATTTGTGTATGTCAATTTGAATTCTTAACTCCTTTGTAGTTTGACATTGTCATAGTCCCATGAAAGAATGAAGCAACTAATACTATCAAGGTAAAGATGAGAGCAACCAAATCTGGGTTCAGCTAGGGACTGGACATCAAAAGAGATTTGGCAAGATAGGGAAATCTACTTTGTGTGACAGGTGTCAAAATGGGCAACAAGATCCATAAAAAGATAATAGAAAGGTAGATATCAAATGCAAATACAGGCAAGGAGTAGACTGAAAGTTCATTCACAAATGTAATATCAACACCAGCCAGAACTACAAAATGAAAGGCAGGAGTTACTATAGGAATGTAATTGATAAACATTGACACATGTGAGTGATCACTAGTTATCATGGAGAAAATTAGGTCTATCGTCCTGCTTCTGGGCACATTTTCATCAGTTTTAAAGACACAGTTTTTGCACAGCAATTTACTTCTTTAGATTCCACTGCACCCAGCACAACATGAGTGAATTAAGTAAAGGTAAGCTGTAGGCAGATTAATTATAATGTTTGGATTCTCACTGTGTGCTATATTTGTTTTCAATGATTGTTACAATTTATATTTCAATGGTAATTCACATAAATCTTTAATGTATTATCATTGGACTTTTTCTGAAATGCAAAGTTTTGTTGAGAAATAAGTATTAATAGGTACAAAATTACAAAAACCAAGCACATCTCCATAGCTATAATACATTAAAAATAACATGGCTTCTTATCTAGCTTGACTGATCCCTGTTACCCTGATTATTGTTACCCTGACATTACATGAAAGAAAAATTACAATCCTGTATAGTATGTTAAAGGACTCAATGAAAACATCTGTTTTACTTAGACAAAATATAATGTGCACTGAGTAGTTCAGCTATTTCAAAGATCTGGGAAAAATAGATAATGTGCATAGATATCCAATAAAATTGAGTAAAATACTGATGTGATGCTATCCAGCCTGGAATATATTTCAGCTCGACAGTAATGTTCTTGCTTTTTTTAATTTGATGCTAGTTTTTAATTATTGGTTGCATTTCAAACCATAAAAATAATGAAATTAGAAGAACCTTGATGCACTAAGAATTGGTTATTTGACATCCAGATGAAACCTAGCTTAATTTGGCAAGAGAATGCCATCAACTGCACACTAAATTATGATGTCCCTCATAAGTCCCATAAACACACTCCCCATCATAAGAGGAAGCATCTGCTCATTTTAGAAGTCAGAAAATTTTTGAAGCTTTTCCATATACCTATTGATATTTATTTAGACAGGTTTGTAAATATATTTATATTCACTGGCAGGGCAAGTTTGGTTGCACTGACCATTTGGCAGTGCAATAAATAATTTAGGCTAATGGTAAACGTTTTCTTCCAAATAAGGGATTTGTCATCCTTCATAAAAGCTGTAAGTTGAATAATTTAAATTCGTCCATAATTATAAAGTCAAAGTGTGTCATTTGTCATTTTAAAGCAATGTTGTTTAATACCATTTGGTAAAAGCCAAAGTTGAAATTCAAGGCAGCAATAGTGATCAATTACATAGTAAAAGAAAAAAAATCTTTGGATGACAAAATACAAATAATGCTGCTGATCATTACTTAGGGCTCACTACATATGAGCTACTGAGATTAGCACTTCGTGGAGATGAGTTTATTATTTAAACCTCAAAACAACCATATGAAATGGGTACTGAGTTCTCCACTGTGCACGTAGAGAAAACGGGGATTAAAGATATTATCTGGTTTGCTTTCTGCCACATGCTGGTCAGTAGTTATGCCTTGATAAAACCCAGGTCAGAGACTTGCCTAAGCCGGTATTCTTGAATATTGAATGGTTGTCTTATCATCACATTGGCTACAGATCATGTGCATGTGTTATTGGTTTATTTTTTTTTCCCACTTACTCAGTAGGCCCATTTTCATAAGCCACCAAAAAAAGTATTTAGAGACAGTCATTTCATCCTTTTCTGGGTGGGATGAGGAAACTAGCAGGGCCCATTTGTCATTCATACAATTTTTCTCTAAAACTACTTGTGACACTGGGTAATAATCCCCAGATGGAAGTCATTAAAGTTTAATTTGTATGCATATGTGACATCTTGCTTTTCAAAATCTTTTTGACTTTACTCTTTCTATTACTGAAACTAATTGATATATATGAGATATAACTAATTAAAATGAGTATAAAGCAGTTTTCTCAAATATAAAACATGCTATAAAATGCTAATAAAACTATAAACATATATGGGAAAATCTGTCAATTACAAAATTTACTTCAGATGAAGAAGCAAATATCATTTATCCTTTACAATGTCCAAATAAATGACTTGTTTAGCATCTAAAATGCCTTTTTCCTTAATAGTAATAAAATCTCAAGAATAATAATTGTCCTCCTTTTACAATGCTAAGTAGAATAAAATTTGGAAGATGATCTTTGTTGTCCTAAATCAAATTTTTAAAAAATTATAAACAGCTAGTGAGTGGGAACATATCTTGGTTATGATTAAATAAATTTAAATCACTGCTTGGCAAGTCATAACGGAATGGAACTTTCTTTTTTTCATAAGTGACTTATGGATGGGTGATAGGGACAGGAAAGGATGTCGTGTGGAGAAGAGACTCCTTTACCAACGGAGGCAGACACAGGGAGTAAATCTGGGGGCAGGACTGAGACTGTCACATGTCCTTGGCTGTAAAGAATCATAGGAGGCAGACACAGGGAGATGGAGTCATTAACTGGGAAGGCTGGGAAGTCCTTCTCACATTCATGTGTAGACACAAAAGAACAGCGAAAAGTTTGCTTTGTTTCTGTATATTCCTTGAAAGAAAGATTAGAAAAGGCAGTGCTCAAATGTATCAGTATGCTTTAAAGAGAATTAAGTTGAACTATTTGCTATATTTCTCAACATTCTTATAATTTAAGTTTTTAAAATTAAGAGCATTTCTTTGCCGGGCTCAGTGGCTCAGCCTGTAATCCTGCGCCTTGGGAGGCTGAGGTGAGTGAATTGCCTGAGCCCATGGGTCGAGACCCACCTGGGCAACTTGGTGAGACCTCATCTCTACAATAAAATTTAAAAAAAAAAAAAAAATTAGCCTGGCGTGGTAGCACGCGCCAGTAGTTCCAGCTGCTTGGAAGGCTGAGGCGGAAGGATCGCCGGAGCCCAGCAGGTCGAGGCTGCGGTGGCCGGGAGCAGCCACTGTACTCCAGTCTGGGCAACAGAGTGAGACTCCAACTCAAAAAAAAAAAAACATTTCTTTAATCCATGCTCACCTAGGTATATATCTTCATTTCTTTACTCATTTTAAAATTCATTCTTCCAACAAATATCTATTGAATATATATATATCAAACTAATAATATTTATATTACCCCTTGAATGTGAACCTTCCTCTCTATGGTACTTGATCTAATGAAGTTCACTGTCAGATGCAGAATGCAGGTATTTTGCATATGATTATAGCTGTGCCTAGACTTACAATGGGGTTACATCCCAATAAACCCATGGAAAGTTAAAAATACAAGTCCAAAATATATTTAATGCACCTAACCTAGAGAATATTATAGCTAAGCCTAGCCTACCTTGAATGTGTTCAGAACACCTACGTTAGCCTACAGTTAGGCAAAGTCATTCAATCACCCAACGCTATTCCCAACCTTTTTAGCATCAGGGACCAGTTTCGTGGAAGACAATTTTTCCATGGGGGGGCATTAATCAGGCATTAGATTATCATAAAGAGTACACAGCCTGGATCCCCTGCATGTGCAGTTCACAATAGGGTTCACGCTCTTGTGAGAATCTAAGTCCCTGCTGATCTGAAAGGAGAGGAAACTCTGGTTGACTAGTAACTCACCTCCTGCTGCGTGGCCCAGTTCCCAACAGGCCAGGGACATACAAGTCCACAGCTCAGGGGTTGGGGACCCCTGCTATGGGTTGTTTACACTCACAGTCATGTGGTAGATTGGGAGCTGAGGCTCACCGCCCATGCCCACTATAGCGAGAGAGCATCAAACTGCATGTCACTAGTCCAGGAAAACTTCCAAATTCGAAATTTGCAGTACAGTTTCTTTCCTTCCTTCCTTCCTTTCTTTCTTTTCTCTTCTCTTTCCCTCTCTCCCTACCCCCCCCCATCTCTATCTCTTTCTTTCGAAATAAGTTCTCACTCTGTCACCAGCTCCCAGAAGCTTCAGATTCCAGAACTCAAGCTATCCTCCTGCCTCAGCCTCCTCAGCAGCTGGGAGTGCAGGCACAATACACACCTGGCTAATTTATTGTTTTTTGTAGAAAGTGTCTCACTATGTTGCTCAGGCTGGTCTTGAATGCTTGTCCTCAAGCAATTATCCCATCTTGATTCCCCACACCACTGGAATTACAGAACCACAATGCCTAGCCAGAAGTACAGTTTCTACTGAAAATGTATTGTTTTGGTAATATCATAACATTGAAAAATCGTAAGTCAAATCATCATAAGTTGGGAACCATCTGTACTTAAATAATAATCTGAATATAATTTTGATGAGTTCAAGATGCACAATTCTTTTTTTTGTTGTTGCTTTTTTGTTTTTTGGTTTTGGGGTTTTTGTTTTTTTTTTTTTTTTTTGAGTTGGAGTCTCACTTGGACGCCCAGACTGGAGTGCAGTGGCCGCTCCCTGCCACCGCAACCTTGACCTCCTGGGCTCCGGCGATCCTTCCACCTCAGCCTTCCAAGTAATCGGGAATTACACGCATGCGCTACCACGCCCGGCTGATTTTTTGATTTATTGTAGAGATGAGGTCTCGCTGCCCAGGCGGGTCTCAAACCCGCGGGCTCAGGCAATCCATTCACCTCAGCCTCCCAAAGGCGCGGGATTACAGGCTGAGCCACCGAGCCCGGCAAGATGCACAATTCTAACTAGAAACCCAACCCAGCCTTTCGTTAAGTGCAGGACTCAGAAGGCAGGAAAGCATTTGTGTGTCCTGCAGTCTGGTGCATCCAGAGGAGTTTCTGGATCACAGAGAATGCAATTTAAATAAGGAAATTTTCCAAGTGATCCTAAAGATAATGAGATATAATTCTTCTAGCACCATTGTTGTCCAAGTATGTTTCCTAGATGGAAGAAAATAAAATTTTATTACAAAAAATACATGTTCTTCCCTGCTAGGGACACAGAATAAAGCTAACACTGTAGTGGAAGAATTAACATTCTTGAATTATCTTTGTGATCATGAGTCCCCAGACTCTCTTTGAGAAGGGACCATAGAATTTTCTAGACCTTATCAACACTTCTATGGCATATGTTTTGGAGTGTGCTGACAATAATGTCCAACAGACAATGGGACAGAATAGGACAGAAGAAAATATAGTAAATTTTTTTAGTAGAATCTCATCAGGAATATCACAATCAGTGATATTTTTGTTTCTCTCCTCACCGAGAAGCTCAAGAATTCAGGAGAGAGATGTGGCTGAAACAGAGTCATCTCCAAGCAACTATCACAGAGTTTTAATATACAAGCTACTAACTGGAATTCCCCATGAAATAATTTTTAATAATATTAGATCAGCAGCCAAGCTTCTTTAATAAGATAAAAGTAATTTTGTATTGTTCTGTACAACCACTGTGCCCATTTGTTTTTCAGGTCCAGATCAAACCTGGGATTATACTATAACATTCTAAATCCTGAAGTTATTTCATCAAAATGTCTGGTCTCCTATTGTAGGCATAAACAGACACAGCATAATTAAGGAATGTCCAAACAGTGTTAAATAATCTTCATTAACTTTGTTTGGTGGGAATTAATGAATTAGGACAACTGAGAAACCTGGGACACAGAAACATATAAATAATTCAAAAATAAAGTTTTGGTATCATCTAGCTTTCTTTGTTGTTCTTTAGAGTCATGGTTGCAAATTGTTCATTATTTGTTTGCTTCAGAACAGCAACTAAAGAAAATAAAAACATATAATTCAAGTTTATGAGTAGAATCCATTACAAGGCAATTTTTACTAAAGCTTTTAGCTCTTCATTAAGTCTTAACCTTAATAGAAGAAAATATTGTAGTATTGAAATACAGAAATTTCTATAGTTTCATAGATCAGTTGAAGAGAACGTCTACTTAAAGTTATAAGAACTTCAGAAAAAGAAGAGACAAAGGAGATGTTGCCAAGACTTTTCTTTTCAATTTTTAAAAAATTTTTAATTATTATGGCTACATAATAGTTGTACATCTGTATGGGGTACATGTGATATTTAGATACAAACATACAATGTGAAATGATTAAATAATAATGGAGGTATTCGTTAGTCTCTAGCATAATCACTTATTTGTGTTAGGAACATTATAACTTCACTCAGTTATTTTGAAATATACAGTAAATTATTGTTAACTACAGTCACCATCCAAACACTAGATCTTATTCCTTCTGTCTAACTGCATTTTTGTACCCATTAATCAACCTCTCTTTATCGCCCCCTCCCCACTATTCCTCCCAGCCTCTGGTAATCATCATTCTATTCTCTATCTCCATTAGTTCAATTTTTTTTATTTTTTTAGCTCTCATATATTAGTAAAAACATGTGATGTTTGTCTTTCTGTTCCTGGCTTATTTCACTTAACATAATGTCCTACAAATTCCATCCATGTTGTTACTACAGTATATTAATTCTTTTTATGGCTAAATAATATTCCATTGTGTATCCAACCTCATTTTATTTTTCCATTCATTCACTGATGGACATTTAGGTTGAATTCATATCTTGGCTATTGCAAACAGTGCTGAAATAAACATGGAAATGCAGATGTTTGTAAACTACTCATCTCACAAGACTTTAATAACCAGAGTATATAAGAAGCCCAAACAATTCAATAAAGAAAAAACAAATAACCAGATTTTAAAACGGACAAAAGTTCTTAATGCACATTTCTCAAAAGAAGACATACAATTGGCCAACAGGTATATGAAAAAAATACTTGACATTACCATCATCAGATAAATGCAAATTAAAACTTCAATGAGATATCATCTCATCCAAGCTAAAATGGAATTTTATCCAAAAGACAGGCAAAAATGAGAGCTTGCAAAAATGTGGAGAGAGGAGAAGCCTTGTACACTGTTGGTGGGAATGTAAATTAGTACAGCCACCATGGAGAACAGTATGAAGGTTCCTCAAAAACCTAAACGTAAAATGACTATATGATCCAGCAATCCCACTGCTAAGTATATATCCAAAATAAAGGAACTTAGTATATCAAAAGTTTCTTTTAATTATGTGTATACCTAGTAAATAAATATTTTCTTCACACCACTGTAGTAATTTGGGGGTATTTTCTGCAGCATAACACTGATATCTGTGCTCCCA
Organism: Carlito syrichta; assembly: GCF_000164805.1. Taxonomy (NCBI): domain Eukaryota; kingdom Metazoa; phylum Chordata; class Mammalia; order Primates; family Tarsiidae; genus Carlito; species Carlito syrichta. The sequence goes on along the minus strand of NW_007233328.1, from coordinate 130,337 downwards.
GTGCAATGCCCACCCCCAGCCACTTCCTGATCCACCTGGGTGTGGAGTTTCTTGTGACTGCTAAAAGTCAGACAACACACAAGCATACTTTGTTTATTGTGTTTTGCTTTACTGTACTTTGCAAATACTGCATTTTTTTTTTTTTTTACAAAGTAAAGATCTGTGGTAGCACTGCACTGAGTAAGTATATTGGTACAATTTTTCCAACAGCATGTGCTCACTTCATGTCTCTGTGTCACATTTTAGTAATTCTCACATTTCAAACTTTTTTTTATTGTTATATCCATTATGGTTATCTGTGACCAGTGTTCTTTGGTTTTCTATTGTCATTGTTCTGGGACAAGGTGAACTGCATCCATATAAGACAGTAAACTTAATAATGTTGTGTGTGCTCTGACTGCTCCATTTATAGACAAGCTATTTCCCCATCTCCCCTCCTTCCTTGGGCCTCTCTATTCACAATGTATCCTAAGCTAAAAATAATTAGTTTTAGTGAGGAAGGTGTTTCAAAAGCCAAGATGGGCCAAAAGCTAGACCTCTTGCACCAAATGGTTAGCCAAGTGGTGAATGCAAAGCAAAAGTTCTTGAAGGAAATTAAAAGTGCTACTCCAATGAACATACAAACTATAAGAAAGTCAAACAGCCTTATTGCTGATATGGAGAAAGTTTGAGTGGTGTGGATAGAAAATCAAAGCAGCCACATTTCCTTAAGTAAAAGCCTGATCCAAAGCAAGAACCTAACTATCTTCAATTCTGTGAAGGCTGAAAAAGGAGAGGAAGCTGTCGAAGAAAAATTGAAAGCTAGCAGAGGTCGGTTCATGAACTTTAAGGAAAGAAGCCATCTACATAGCATACAAATGCAAGGGGAAGCCACAGTACAGATAGACAAGCTGCAGCTAAATTATCCAAAAGATCAAACTAATATTATTAATGAAAGTGGCTACACTAAACAATTGATTTTCCGTGTAGCCAAAGTCACCTTTTATTGGAATTAGATGCCATTTAGCACTTTCATGGCTGCAAAGAGAAAGTTAATGCCTGCTTTTAAAGCTTCAAAGGACAGACTGACTTCTCTTGTTAGTGGCTAATGCAGCTGGTGACTTTAATTGGAATTATTCTGAAAATTCCAGAGCCCTTAAGAATTATGCTAAATCTACTCTGCCTGTGCTCTATAAAAAGAACAACAAAGTCTAAATGACGGCACATTCATTTAAAACATGGTTACTTGACTATTTTAAGCCCACTGTTGAGAACTTTTGCTCAGGAAAAAAGATTCCTTTCAAAGTATTAATGCTCATTGACCATGCACCTGGTCACCCAGGAGTTCTAATCAAGATGTACAAGCAGAATAATGAAGTTCCCAAGCCTGCTAATACAATGTACATTCTGTAGCCTGTGAATGAAGTAGTCATTTCAACGTTCAAGCTTTATTATTTAAGAGATATATTTCCTAAGGCTGTACCTGCCGGATTTGGTGACTCCTCAGATGGGTTAGGCAAAATCAATTGAAAATCTTCCGGAAAAGATTCACCATTCTATATGCTCATAAGAATATTCATAATTCATGGGAGGAGGTCAAAATATCAACATGAACAGCAGTTTGAAAGACGTTGATCCCAATTCTCATACATGATTTGAGGGGTTCAAGACTTCTGTGGAGGAAATAACTGCAAATGTGGTAGAAATAGCCAGAGAACTGAATTTAGAATTGGAGCCTAGAGATGTGACTGAATTACTGCAATCTCATGAAAAAATTTTAATAGATGAAGTCTTGCTTCTTATGGATGAGCAAAGAAACTGGTTTCTTGAGATGACATCTACTTCTAGTAAAAATGCTGTGAACATTGTTGAAGTAACAACAAAAGATTTAAACTATTGCCCAAATTTGGCTGATAAAGTAGCAGCAGAATTTGAGAGAATTGACTCCAATTTTGAAAGCTCTGCAGTAGGTAAAATGCTATTAGACAGCATCAAATGCTACAGAGAAACTTTTTGTGAAAGGAAGAATCAACCAGTGCAGCAAACTTCATTATTGCTTCATTTTAAGAAATTGCCAATCTTCAGCAACAACCTCCCTGATCATTCAGGAGCCATCAACTTCTAGGCAAGATCCTCTACTAACAAAAAGACTATGGCTCACTGAAGGTTCAGATGATTGTTAGGAATTTTAGCAATAATGTATTTTTAAGATTTGTACGTGGTGTTTTTTAGATATAACATTATTGCACACTTAAGACTATATGTAGTGTAAATGTAACTTTTTATGCACTGGGAAACAAAAAACATATGACTCATTTTATTGTAATATTTGTTTTATTGCATTGGTCTAGAATCAAATTTCACAATTTTTCCAAAGTAAGCCTACGTAAGCTTCCCAGCTTCAAACAATCCAGTGCTAATTTTTAAAAATTTATTTATTTATTATAAAGATGTGGGGTACAATTCAGGGTTACATATACAAACATTGATCATGCAGGTACCCTTATTGGAGAGGTATGCCCCTCCCTCCCCTAGCAGTTTCCACCAACTGCCAGTTCCATCCCCCTTCCCCTGACAGTTTTCCACTCAGTGCTAATTTTTCCCACATCCCACAGTAGCCATCTTCAGAAGAAAATTTCCATGTACTTTCTAGCCTTTGTAGCTCACCAAAACTGAAATCAGCAGCATGAGTGAAAAACTTTTAAAAACTCAGATACATTCTAGTTCTGTTCTTAAAAGAGCAAGAAAGGTATTCTGAAGGAAATCTGCCTTGAGTACCAACACACTTGCATATTTTAGTGCCCCTCCCCCCCCTTTTTTTTACATCAAACGGACTACAAATCCCTATCATGACACAGAGATAAGTAGGTATCTGGGGTTACTTTTTAAGTATCTAATCAAAGAGTTGATTTTCATTTCCTCCACTTTGGTTGACATAGTTTGTGATAGTTAATTTTGTGTCTACCTGACTGGGCCAAGAAATGCTGAGGTAGCTGGTAAAATATTATTCCTGTTGTTTCAGTGGGGGTGTTTGCAGGAGAGATTAGTATTTGAATTAGTAGACTTAATAAAGGATATCACTCTCACCAATGTGAGTGGGCAGCAGCCAGTCTGTTGAGGGTCCAAATACAACAAAAAGGTGGAGGAAAGATGAATTTTCTCATCATGCTTGAGCTGAGACATCCATCCTCTCCTGCCTCAAATATTGATAGTTCTGGTTTTCAAGTCTTCAGAGCCAGACACACCCATCCCCAACCTCTCAGGCTTTCCAACTCAGACTGAGACTTATACCATTCGTTTTCTTGATTCTCCAGTTTGTGAGAAGCTGGTCATGGGCTTTTCAACTTCCATAAGTAGCATGAGCCAATTCCTATAATGTACTCTGGATTAAAAGAAGTGGGTTTATATAAATAAACTTTGTCCCTGAGTTTATAGGCTCCCAGCATTGAAGTAAGAGTCATAAAAAGCAACCCTTTCCCTAAAGTATGATTTATCTTCAATAATACCTTTATTATCTGTTTATTATATAGGAAACTTTGTAAAAATAAAAATCAATAATTTACTCTCAAATAATTTACATCATCATCATCATAAAAGTATTTCTTGAGCATATCAATAAAGTAGCTATTTTATTTTCCCATTTTGTGAAGGAAGCTAGAGTGGTAAGGAGTCATATTTCAACATGTTTAATATGCTATAAATTTTAAGCTGCACTATTAATTCTATATATTAATAAAGGGGGAAATGTCCACAGTTAAACCATAAAATAGTCTATTGTTTTTATTCATCCTAATTAAAAATAAAATAAAATGTGAAAAATGTTTATCTTACAATGAATAAAACAAAGTAACTTATTCAAGGTTAAATATCTAAGGGGACTAAGACTATAGAAAGCCTCAGGTAGAAAGTTATGTAGTATAAGACATCTCAAAGGAGTTTATAGCTGGAGATGATAGGCTGCCACCTAGCAGATTCCCGAAAAGACATTTATCTTCCAGAATCTATCACAGCTCCAGGTCTACCATCTGCCTTAACAATTCAAAAATTTTATTTTATGGATGTTCCAGAGTTGATTGACAAGTAGATGCTAATTTGTGTAACCAAAGCTCACAAGAGACTTGCCGAAGGTCAATTTATTAATTTGTCATGAGAAATATATCTGCCAAGACTTCCTAATCGAGTGAGCCTGTCCTATTTATTTCTCCTCATAAGACAAATTCTCAGAAAATTACTTGGTGAGCAAGTGTTACGGACGGAATTTTGTCACCTCAAAAAAAAGTGGTGACTCCTAATATCTCAGAATGTGACTGTGTTTGGAATTAGGGCATTTCAAAAGGTGGTTAAGTTAAAATGAAGTCTTCAGAGTAGGCCTTAATTTAATATGACTGGTGTCTTTATAAAAAGATGAAATCTAAAAACAAAGAGAGACACCAGAGAAGTGCTTGCACAGAAAAAAGACCACGTGGGACACAGCCAAAGTGGGAAGAGAGGTCTTCCAAGAAACAAAAAACTGCAGAACCGTGGCCTCTAGAAATGTAACAAAAATATATTTATGTTGTTTAAGCTATCCAGTCTGTGGCATTTTGTTACAGCAACCCTAGCAAACTTGTATTAGTTGTTATATTACAAGGACAAAGGACAAATGTAATTAGGTAAATGAACCAAAATTTCTGATAAACCTAAACTCTGTGAGCTGGAGTCATCTATTTCTCTAAGTGGTGATAAATACATGCTCCTGAGACCAAAGATGGAACCTATCTCATGGGAATTCAAATATAATCTCTTTTTAAAAAGACATCAAATACTGTTTGTTTGCAGAAAGCTAAACCAACTGCCCTGCAGCTACATTCACTCCACTTTGTAAAAACCCTTAGGAAACTCTAGTTAAAGGGATTTTTGCATATTTCTAATGATCCACTAGGTCTCAATTTCAAATGTTTACTCTCAGTCATCATTTTTACTTTTATGAGTCTTCTATCATATTCATGCATAGCTATAAATCAACATAAGATAAATATAAAATCAAAGTACTATATCAAGTCCTTGGAGAAAGAAACATTAAAAAGTTTCCTAGAAAATGATCTTGAAGAATGGGTGAGATTTTAATAAGTAGAGATTTAGGGGCAAGTTATTTTAAACTCAAAGAAATCTCATAAACAAATTAAAAAGGAAAGTATTGAATATAATCACATTAACTAAACACACTGTTCTTAAACTAAATTTTACAAGCAAGAGAGTAAAGGAAACCAGGCATGAGTTCCAAGCTATATATATATATATATATTTTATTTCTAAAGTACATTAAAGAAAGAGAAAGAGGAGATTCACCTCCCCAAGGTAGGGGAGGGGGCCAAAGCTTAAGAAAACATGGCCTGGCCATCGCTCAAAGAGCACATGACCACACCATAGCTCAGCAAGGCAATGGCCGGAAGACATTTTTTAAAGCAGGGGAAACATTAATTTACTCTTGCAGACGATGACAACAACAATGACAACAAAAAGATGGTACGCCCATATGGTGAAATTCTATTTGGCACTAAAAGGCAAAAACTTTTGATAAGTGTGACACTTGGATGCATCTCAGAAACGTTTTGCAGAGTGAAAAGAAGCCAGTCTAAACAATTGCATACTGTATGATTTCACTTAGATGACATTCTACAGAAGATAAAACTATAGAAACAGAGAACAGATCAGTGATTCCAGAGGTTTAGAAATGGGGGGTGAGATGTAACTACAAAATGATAAATAAAAGGGAGTTTTGTGGGGGGTGATGAAACTGTTCTGAGTCCTGATTACAATGGTATTTACATAAATACAGAGGGTGCCAAAAAATGCATACACATTTTAGAGAGGAAAACATTGTATGAAAATTGCCATACTCAATATATACCAATAACAAAAGATGAATACAAGCCACGTTTCATTTTTGCAATTACAAGAGGTCTCAGAGTTGGTTACCATCAGCGTCCAGACACTCTTGATGATGACAAACTAAAAGTAATACATAAATAACATCTCTTAAAACATGTATACATGTTCTTGGCAGCTCCAGTATCCACATGAGCTAAAATTTGTAGAACCATACACCAAAAGGAAAAAAAGTCTATGATATAATATTTTAACAAAATTTATTAAATGAGTTAAAATGGTAATTTTCATAATGGAAATAAATGGATGTGCATGTAGTATTAAAAAAGAATTTACTAGATTAAACTACCAGTTTATTAGAAAGGAACAGAGAAAGAAAGGAATCAAAGATGTTCAGAGGTTTAACTTTGGGCAGGCAGATAAGTATTTCTTGTGATAGGAACACAAAAAATAGTGAACTAAGAGAGGGAATTTCATTGAGTACAAGAATAAGAATGATTTGAGTTTAACATTTTTGCCTATCAGAAGGTGCTCTGGAGTTTACCACCAATCGTTTGGAAATATGGATCTGGAATGTAAAAGAGAGTTTAAAAAGAGAAGTCAAGTTAAAGACATAGATTTTTTTAGTCCACCTGCTTAGAAGTGTTAATTGCAACTGTAGTTTTGGAAAAGACCACACAGCAGGAAACATAAATGTACAGGATGAAGAAATTTTGGAGTGCCAATGTTATAAGAGAGAAAAAGAAGTGCTAATAGATTCTATTCTGAAAACATTAACCTATCATGCACTCTTCTTAAATATCATATGATACTCATCTGGAATTAAGTATCAGCTTAATATTTTTAAAAAGTAATGTATGCTCACCTTAACAAATTGTATACAAATTTGAGTAGTTACCCAATGTGTGTACATAGCACACCTATAATGTACAAGACAGAGCTAGATGGTGTAATGTTACTATTTAGACCTCCAAGACAAGCTTGGGTACTTATTAAACTCCAGGTGTCCAAATGGAGCAAATTATCCAGGTTTTTGAGCTACTTGCTTGTACCTGAGACGAAAAGAGGTGATAAATTGAAGTACTGAGTGTGAGTGTGAAAGATACAGAGAATAATGTCTCATAGGTTGGTTTTTAGGCAGATGAAACTACAGACTCCTCTACTATAATACAATAGATTTTCTCAGAAAATGTGTCTGAAGCTTCACTAACATTTCATTACTCTTGTTATAAATAATCTCTAAAAGCTCCTGTATTCTCATAATATAATTTTTTATCAGAAACCTGAATCTCATTTTCTTATTTCTCTACTGCTGTGGTGTATTATTATGAGTCATGCCGGCTCCAAAGTCAGGTTGAACTGCCCATTCAGACCCACACAATTCCCAAGAATGGATGCATGTCATCAATCATCTAAACATTTTTGAAAGGGTTATCTTTTCATCCTGATGCTTTTTTGTGTGTAAGAATCCTAAGACATACTTGAGGAAAACCCTTCTGGTAGGGAGGGGAGTTGTGATTAATGCCTCAGAAGCAATACACTGGAGACAATTTTAACATAGAGTAAGTTACAGGAAACAATTTCTGAGATACATCTTTTTGGGGGTATGGTGACTCATGCCTATAATCCCAACACTTTGGAGAGGTAGAGATTTCTTGAGTTCCAAACGTTTGTGTTCCTGCTTAAAAACACAATAAACTTTATGAAATAAAGTCTGATTAACTACAAGTGTTCCAAAGTAAAAGAAAACAACTAGTCTTCTTTTTTTAAGTACCACATACCAAAATATTTGTAGGACAGCAGAAATGAAATGTACAGATTCCCATAGCAATTGTCCTTTCTCTTTCATAAGACAATTGCTGGATACTGTAGATTGGTTTATTCAACCTACATTTCACCTTTCTTTTAACTGTGGAGTTTGGAAATCAAAACAAAACATATTTTCCAGATTCCTTTGAAGCAAGTGTGCTGAAGGCAAATTAGATCTGCCAATCATATGCATGGGCATAAAATTTGGAAAACAAAAGTGAGGCACATGCCATCTTCCTGTCATATTCTGTCTGCCTCTGTTAGAGCCTGTGGAGGAAACAACAATTTCTCTGCAGCAGTTGAACAGGATTTTTTTCCTAGCTCAGCCCTGCCGGAATCTGGAGTCACTCACCCCATGTGACCACTGAGCACATGAGATGAGACTAGGTCAAGTAGAAATGTTCCATAAGTATAAAATACACAGTGGGTTTTGAAGTCTTAGTACCTCCCCACATATTAAATATTAAGGAATTTCATTAATTTTTACATAGATCTTATATTGAAGTGCTTCTAATTTGTTAAATCAAAATGTTTTTAAAATTGATTTTGCCTGCTTGATTTTATTTTTTAAAAAATAGGTTACTAGAAAATTTGAAATCAAAACTATGCTTTCACATTATATTGCTTTTGGACAGCGTTGCTTCAGCTTCCTTGTGTAGAGAGAAAAGAGGAAGCAATTTTGAGACTTCTCTATCCATCTTCTCATTTCCCGGATGACAGCTGTGGATATCGATTCTCTAGCTCCTTGGTGGTTCAGTGGCTGTGAAAGTACGTTCCTGATTCTGGTTTTGCTTCCATGGCAACCTCAGAAGTAGAGGCCTTTCTGATGGTATGGCTCTAGGAGTCACCGCTATCGGTCCTATTGGGAGCCCCCTCCTTCAGTCTTTCTTCCTATTTTGTAAACATTCATTTTTGTATTATATCTGTTCCTACTTGTTTAAGATTCTTAGTGTGTTTTCTGTACTTTGCATCAAATCTTGGCTGATAAAAAGAGAAACATCTTAAAAAGTAGAAGCAATTTCTGAAATGGAACTTTTTAAAGTTGCTTAAAGTTTTCAGGAAAAAAAATCTAATGACAAACTTTTAAAATTATGGAAATGAACTTAGTATGTGCCATTGGAGAGTGATGTCCATTTTTTTTTACTTGACTATGGCACTTATAACACCTATATTTGCATATTCCAAACAAAGCACCAGCCATGAAAACCCTAGAAATGATTTTTAATACGATACTTCTGCTAGTAACACTATTTTTCGAAATGGAAGTTTAAAGAGAAGAGTGCAGTAAAGGAAGAAGAAATGAGATGGCCTCAATCTGAAATGAACCATTCCCTGGTCAAACCTGATTTCCATGATAAGGGCCTACAAAATTATTTGCCGTTTTTCTCATTTTCAGCATATCTTGAGGGCATCAAAATGGTGACCTTCCTTCCTGTGTTCCTGTGTTTCTATTGTAAAAGCGATTTATGAATCTGCCTGGTTATCGCTGGGATCATTCTATTTTGTGTAGAGGTTGTTGTCTATTTCCCATACAGGCTTCTCTATGCGGTACTGCTGGGCATTCAGTGATAGTATCACAGCATCAGAAAATTGCCACCCTCACTGGTGTAGCTCCCTGGGTTGCTTTAGCAATCATAGGAAATGCATGTGTTATCCCCAGCTGTGCAAGATTTTAGATGTAAATTAATAAAGCAGCAGCGACTTCCTGTGATTGTGGGGAAGTTCATGAGTCGTCTAAAGCCAAAGGCAGTACAGTAATTATTTATGCGTGCACTCATACACATACACACACACACACACCCCACAGGATTCTTTTAAGACAAGCTCATTTTTCTCCTACCCTATCATGTGTTTGGCAGTACACTAAAAGATCTTTTAAACAGTGTTTGGTAGAAAAGGGCTGTGAATTGCTGAGAAAGATTTTTATTTATTTTTTGTGTGTGTGCTTATTTTTAATCTCACATTATAAATTTACTTAAGCTAGTCACAGCTATTTACATTTCTTGGCATGGTGTCAAATGCAATAATGTTAGAATAATAGCTAATAGACTACATAAACACAGACAAAGTGTAGAAAGCTATGATACAGTTGAAGGTAATGAGGTTGCAGGTAATGAAGTGACTTTCAGACCTGGACTCAGCCTATTTTTAGGCTGAGAAGCTCCCAAGTTATCTGATAGGTCTAGAGATGCATGGATATTTGTATGAGAGTTTATAGAAATCCAGTATAGACCTGAAATAAAGGTTCAGATTTGCTCACAATGTAAGAAGAATGGAATAAGGGAAGAGTGAGGAAGAGAGAAAGAGAAGAAAAATAAAATGTAGAGAAATGACTGGAAGATTAGAAGAAAGGAAGAAAGACCCAAGACCCAATACAAGAAATAAATAAGAAGGGAAATGCGGGGGGGGGGGGAAGAATGGAAAGAACAGATCAGAGAATGAAGAGAGACTGGCAGGTAACTTGTGAAGAATTAATTTTTATCAAACTAATAATTTGAGTTTTGAATTATTGTCTTCTGTGACTACCCATGTGGACCAGAAAAATAGTCATACAGTTTTTGAAGTCTGTCATTTCTAAATGAGGCATAGAAAATTCACAAGGAAATATGGTAGAGTGGAATCCATTTCCATCCCACCTTCGGCACATGCCTTACCCTAGACTAGATAGAAGCCCTGGAGCAGAAGGAAGGAAATGGGAGAAATTGAAGCATTCCTCTAATGTCCATTAACTAGGACTAGGAGCGAAACTATGAGAAGGGAACACAATGAAAATCTTACAAATTTCAAGACTCAAGAGTAGTGTAGATTTTATTTTATGCCCCGGAGGAAAGCTTTTGGAAAGTTGCAGCCTTACTACACTTCCTCATACAATTGGGCACCGAGAGAATGATTAAAAATAACATGAAATCAAAACTATATAAATCAATAGAATGCCTGTTAACCCCAGAGAACCAAAATCTTCACTCCCTCACATGTGTTTGCCAGAGCAAATTTTTGAGCTGTGAGAGTCCCAAACTGTGAGTTAACAGAATTAACGAGGGAAGAGAGTGAATGTGTTTACCAGATTGAGTACGGCAAGATGAAGAGATTTGCATCGGAAGGAAATTTTTTATGATTCACAACAGATGGAGAATGATGAGGCTGAATCACTATTCTTCACCAAACTCAAGAAGGAGGAAGGAAGAAGGCAGTACATTTTTTGAACACTTATTATGTACCCTCTCATTTAATTCTCACAATAGTTCTGCAATTTAGGATATCATCTCTTCAGTTTTCTGATGAGAAAACCTAGAAATACGAAAGATAACTTAGTTTGTGTTTGTTGCAACTGAAATTGAAGCACAGACATAGGTAAGTATATATGCCCTAGACTCCATTATTACTTGTTTTATACTTACTGAGTTCCTATCATGTGTCAATAATATGCTAGATACTCACAAAGACAAACATTACATGGAGCCTGTGCTCTAATAGGGAAGACAGATATTAAATAAATATCTGTACGGCATATTATAAAAATGTGTAAAAAGTGAGACCTAAATTAGTCTGAATTAGGGTGGAGATAGCATCTGAGCTGAAATTCGAAAGACAATGAAGTAAACCAAGAAGTAGTGTTGCCAGATAAAAAGCAAGCAGCCTAAATATTGCACAAGACATCATTAAACTAAAAATTATTTGCTATTTATCTGAGGTTCACATTTAACCAGACACCTATATATTTTTTTCTAAATCTGGCAACCCCACTAAAGAGGAACAGAGAGTGTGTTCCAAGAACAGGGAAGAGCATGTATGAAAATCTTGAGTGCTAACACACACACACACACACACACACACACACACACGCACACACCCTCACACACACACACACACACACACACACACACACACACACACACACACACGCACACACACACACATTTTGAGAAAGCAAGAGGAAACCACTGCAGATAGAGCTGGGAATATAAAAGGAAGAGTAGGTTAAGACGATGAATCCAAGAAAGATATTATGTGTTGCCTTGTAAGCCACTTAAGATTTTGGATTTTATCCTAAGAGCAAAGAGAAGCTACTACATAGTTTTAATCAGGAGAATAAAATGACCAAATTTTAGTTTCCAATATAACATATCATGGATGAAATGTGAGTAGTAATGAATTTGTAGACAGCAAAAGGCTAATTGAATTTGATCTGGTGGGAGGAAAGAGTGGTCTGAGTTAGAGTGCCACGTCAAAATACTGAGAATGTAATGGATATTAGAAACATTTTGGAGGTGAAATGGACAAGACCTGGTATGTATATGGGGATTGTTCATTTCGGGATGGCCCTGGAGTCCTGGCTTGACACAGGTATATGAGATAGCACCACTTAACAAGATAGGCAATGTGGAGGACAAATGATTTGGAATTTATTTTGGGGGGGAGGAGGTGGAGAAAGTAGATCATTAGATGACTTTAGACCATGTTGAAAATGGAATAGCCACTCTGTCATTTCAGAGATGACTGATCATGGTCTATATCTCTTTCCCTCAGGCCGCACTAGAGATCTCAACTCTCTGGGGACTTATTGTCACCCAGACTCTTAATGCCATACTGCTATTTCTAACACAATCCCCCAACACCTTCCTTACTCCAAATACTCCTCTTTTCTAGAAACTTCTCTGTCTGTTTAGCAAACTTCCTCCATACTCAACCCTTTCTCAGAAGCGTCCTTTATTTTCTTGCCTTTAGTGAGACATCCCATTCCATAACACATGCTCAGGTGGGTTTTTTGAGTAAGTTCTGCATAGCTGTTTTTCAGGCATTATTCCTCTTTCTTTTAGTAAACTGCATGGACCCTTTGAAACTAAGTCCTTTTAGATATAGGACTATCTGTCCTCATTGCTACTATTGATTTTCTGGTCACTCCTCATTTATCTCCTGTCAACATTGTCAGTGAATTTGTGATCCTTATGAATAAACTTTCTCAAAATCTCAGACTCTTGATTCAATGATTTCCTAATTTACCGAGAACTATTTCTTTACTTCCTTGAACTACTTCTAAATTATTTTCCACTTGACATTGTAATCACTGGAAAAGTCAACTTTGAATCTTTACTTTAAAAAATAGACATTTTCAATACCTTTTCTTGTTGTTGTTCTTCTACTTCACAATGCTCAAATACCTTGAGGTCACAGTGATTAATTATTGAGACACTGTATCTATAACCCCCACCTCTTTCTCATTCACATTACCATATTAGCCAGTTTAAATTCCATGTGGGATTATTGTAATCTCTCCTGGAAAATAATGACTTCTATTTCCTTGTTCCTCTCACATCCCTCACATTTTCATATACAAAAAGAAAAAAACAGAATAAATATACCAGTGTTTTCCCCCAAAGCACTCAGCATTAATGGAAAAAAGAAAAAAAAATAATTTTCTTTAAATTTATGATTATTAGCTATAAGAACACAATACTGCAAGGCAATTCCATTATGGAAATAGATATAAATATCCCAGAAAAACTTTTTTTATTTCTTCTTCTCTTTCCTAAAATCCCCCACAACCCTTCTACGATATTCACACTTTGGCTGCTGTCTTTACCTCATGTTAAATGAGATGATAGTGAAATCATGCCTCAAAGAGTTAAAGAAACCAACGACTAAATTCTTGCGCGGGATAGCAGATTAGAAAAGAAACAACTTGATGAAAAGCTGAAACTGAAACTGTGCCCCAAAGACTATGAAACCAGTAACATAAAGTTTTGAGCTTGTTGGAGAGTAGATAAGGAAAGAAACAACTTGTTGAAATAGTGAAACTCCTTTCACTTGTGAGATCAGGAAAAAACTGGCTAAAATGGATTGGAACCAAGATGGTCAACTGGAGTTTGGGCAGAAAAAGCTTGCTGATGTCACAGTCTAAATTTTCACTGCATGTTTTGCACTCACTCCCCCCGAATTTGCATATGTGATTCATAAGGTAGCATGAAGAGATAATTGTCCATGGTGAAGGGTTTTTCGGACCTCCCCTTCCCTTCTGCCAATCACCTTCTAATCTCAGAGCCCATTTCCATATTTTTTCTAATAAAAATACTGCTTTAAAGCCAGCATGGGAAGACAGATTTGAGCTTGACTCCCGTCTCTTTATGAGTCTGCTTGCAACATAAAGCTTTTCATTTCTCAAAAACCTTGTATCATAGTGTTGGCTTCTAGCATATTGGACAGCATACTTCTTTTGCTCACTAATAATTCGACCTCCTGGTATAAACTCCCCCATCTTCCCATCTTTGTGCCAAAAACCTGCTTTCATCCCCCATCATCTTCTTTTTCTCCCTGTGCCCAGGAAACACCAGTCTCTCAACTTGATTTCTACAGTCCACCCATTCTTAGCTCTAATCTTTATCAGCATAGGTGGGATCAATGGTTATCCCAATGATGGCATAATCATTGTCCCAGGAGCATAGAAATACACTCTAGTGCTTCCTGTTTCTTAAAAAAAAGTGAATTAAAGTCTTATTTGATTGCACATTCCCCTTGTTATACTAACCTGCTTCCCTTGCAGAATTCCCACTGCCTAGTCAAACTCAGTGTCTCACCTAAATTCATGCCAATCTAGCCTCTGTACCTACTAGAAATGTTCTTGTCTAAGTCACCTCCAGCCTCTGTCTCACTAGTTATTATGTATAAACTGGTTTGGTTTTTTTTTTTTTTTTTTTTTGGTAGTCATTGTGTTGCAAGAGTTTTGAACCCCACTGACAGCTGAAACCAGCAACCTTGGGTTCTTGTCCCAAGACCAAGAAGATTAAGAAATGCAAACACCAAAAGGATGAGTAAAAGATGAAGTTTATTAAGCAACAAAGCTCTCCAGAAAAAGAGATGGGGCCCCAAATGGGTAATTGGTGATAGGAATTTGTGGTTTTTATCTTATCTTTTCTGGGGGTGTTTCTCTCTTTTACATCTCATCCACCCTTTACTTTCTGAGAGCCAATTTTTATTGCACATGTGGATCCTTGATTAAGGTTACTCCATCTTGAATATTACCCATAAGTACCACAGAAAAGCCCACTTGAGGAGGGTAAAACCGCAATGCAAATTCCATGTTAGTGATATTATAATAAGCCAAGGTCAAGTTAGGACATCTGCTTAAGTTACTGCTCCTGCATTTAAGCAGCAAAAGTCCCTTTTAGTAGTACATCTGGGTTGAGAGGATGTCCTTAACCATATTAACCACATTTTCAACCAACAATTATATGACTGGGGTGGTGCAGTGAACGTTCCCGCAGGTATTAAGTCTCCTCAAGACACTCCCTCTCTCTCTGCCTAACCAGCTTCTATCTCCTCTCTGGTTGTTTGTATTTTTTCCTATTTATAATGTGCTGTCAGGGTTCAGAAACAATGATCAGTACCACAAGGCAGCTCTCAAATTTGTGTCCTCCATTCAAATTTTTCATCTATACTCCAGATGTGTCCTTTCCTTCACACCTGATTTCTAATCTATCAGTAATTACTTCTAATTCTTCCACAAACATGTATTGCAAATATGTCTACAGTACTCCTATCTCTACTACTACCAATCTTAGACAAGTACCAGCATTTCTTGTTTCAACTGTGCAGCTGCCTCATGTTGTTCGACTCCTTCTACCTGTGCCTTCCTTGTCCTTCTCCTTCTCCTCAAAATACAGAGCTCTTCTTAAAATCTATACCATGTCCTATCATTCTCCATCTTATGAAGTTTCAATGAATTGCCTTTCTATTGAGAATAAAATCTAAGTTTCTCTCTATGGTCTATGCGTGCTCTCATAACTATCTCTTTCCCATATCTTTAAATTAATCCCATCCCTCTCTATGCCCAGCTCATATTTCGTTCCTTGAACAAGGAAATTCTTTTCTGGTAAATATTTTTTGAGTTGTTTGAAATGCATATAAGATAAAAACTAGAAATTCAAAAAAGAGAGGATAAATGACAAATCTATGACCATAAAAAGGTAAGAAGTGATAAGACCCAGAATACGTATAAAATAATTCGACTTGGATAAAAGAGAGAATTTCTTCTGTTTTAACATGGAGGAATTTTAAAAGGTACTTATAGTCACAGCTGGTTTGGTTGATTTCTCTCTCTTACCAAAATAATGATATCTATTTATTATTTCTGTGCCTTTAAAAGCAGGATCCTTGGATGAGAGTAAGAGGGGAGTTGAAAGTCTTTGAGATAAAAATAAAACTCCAATAATTATTTAAAAATAATCATTGTTAACTATTAGCAACTGAGTTAACTAGAAGAACACATCAGTCATGACTGACAGTGTTGAATGTCAAGTTGAGGTTGATAATCATGATTTATATTGAAGTCAACCATCTATGTGGCATGGTTTTCTTTAGCTGTGATCAGCTGCTCAAGGACAAGCTTTGAGAATACAATACTAAGGTTCATTAAGAAATGTGTTAGTCATGAAAGAGCACTGCAGCTTTTTCTGAGTGAAACTTGACTCTCTCTAAGGTAGATCTCTCTTTACCCAAGAGTCTGAACTCTCTCTTGGTTGGTGTCCTCACTATTTCAAAAAGCAGAGATTCAAACAGAAATCTGCCCAAGGAATTTCTCTTCCTAACCTTCTATTTTATTTTTTGTTAAGGTGCAGGTCACCATACCCTATACCAGGTGAAATGACTGTTCTTTGCAGCACCTAAAAATGCAGTGTGGAGTCTTGCCTGCACATTAGAATTTTGTGAGAGTTTTTAAAAATGCCAATGCCTGTGCTCCACACCCAATATTTTTAGCAATTGGTCAGCTATGGGAACTGGTCACAGGGAGTTTTAAAAGTACCTCAGGGATGTCTAATGTGAAGCCAATATTAAGGACCACTGAGCAAAAGAATATATGCTCAATAGAGGATGCCAGTCTTCAATTCTTTTGTAAACGAATTTGAGACAGGCACACTCACATATCTTATTTCTGAAAGTTACCAAGTTTAAGAAGACAAAGAAGAGATATAAAAAGTTAATGAAAACTAACTCATTTGTCCATTTCCTGTAAGATTCCTGTGAATTTTACTTTTATATGTAGGAGTGCTTTATATATTCAACATGTAAGATGTTTGAGATGGGAATTGTAGACATCTTGTCTTACTCTGTGACTTACCATTTCTCTCTCTTATTGGGGTCATTTGGTGAACACAAGTTGGTAGTTTTATGTACTGCAATTAATCGGTTTTTAACATTATGGTTATAATATTTTCTTCCCTGTTTATTAAATATGTCTTTCTTCAAGGTCTTTAATATATTCTCAAATATTTTTATGTATGTTGTATTGTGCTATAAATGTTCTTGTCAAGGTCTAAATGTTCACATTTAGATCAACAAACCATCTGAAATTATTTTGCTTATGGTGTGAAAAGGGTCAATTCACTGTGTTAATATTCAACTGATTAAAACAATATATTGAAAAGTCATGAATTTTCAATTGAGTAAAGAGCTACCTTTATTGTAAATCAAGTGATACTATATATGTGGATCTTGAATTCCATTTTATTTGTTTATTTGCTTGCACATACGCTAGTTTCACATTGTCTTAACTTGTATAGTTGTATGATATGCCATAATATATGATTGTCAAACTCTTCCAGTTAGAATTTTTAGTGATAATACATTGATTATCTAGATTAATGTAGAGAAAATTGACATAAAAATACTAAATCTTTTTATTTACATTCATTGTATATTACACCATTAATTAGACCTTCTGTATCTGTTGATAATTTCCATTTGTTTTGCTTTATTCTTTTTTTCTCCTGCGTAAAATTTCTTATCTAAGTAATTAATATTTTTGGTGTTATTAAAAATGATAAATTTTACAAATTATTTTCTAAGGATTTATTGCTGTTATTAGAAATGTAATTGATTTTTACATTAACATTGTGCTCAGTTATCTTAATACATTAACTTACAAGTTTAATAGCTGTTTATAGATTCTTTTGAGTTTCTTTAATAAAGAATCACATTCTCTACAAATAGTGATAATCTAGTGTCTTCCCTGATAAACCTTTTGCACTATTTTTATTACCTTATTGGTGAACAAGGGCTACCAATAAAATGTTTAATAAGAGTGGCAACAGACATTGTTTTCTTCTTTGTTTCAAAGGGATATAGGCCTTTGTTTTTTAAAAAAGTATGATATTTGCTCTAGGTTTTGGGTGTATATATATATGTATGTATATGTATATATATATATGTATGTATATTTTATAATAAGGAAATTTCTTTAAGGATTTTGATATAATTGACATACAAAAAGTCCACATATTTAAGGGTACAAATAATACATTTTGACATAAGTATACAAAAACTACCAACACAATCAAGATGATGAGTACATCCATCACCTCCTCAGGCCTCTTTGTACTCCTTCCCACTGCACGTCCCTCTCACTCTTTTCTCATTTGTTGGCAATGGCCCACACATCTAGAATGTGTCATTAAAAATTAATATATATTGGTTTGAACTATATATAAAATCCACCAAATAGTAGGTTCTTTTATGTTTGACTTCTTTTACTCTATATAATTATTTTAATACTTATTCACATTGTGATATTTATCTATCAGCCATACCTTTTTATTTCAATGTTGCTTGGTACAGATATACCACAGTTTTCCATTCATTCACCTATTGATGGATATTTGGGTTTTTTCCAGTTTGAGGCTATTACAACTGAAGCTACCAAGAACATTTAAGAGTAAGTTTTGATATAGATACAGATATACAATTATATAGCCATATATATGCATATTACTTTTATTGTATAATAAATTATAACTAGTTACACTTACAATATGTAAAATATAATACTTTTGTCTAAAGTAAATACTTAGGAATGGAATGGTTAAATCATATAGTATGTCTTTAACTTTCTAAAAAGTGTACAAATCAACACAAAACTGCTTTTGAAGGCATTTGTACCAATTAGCCTATGAGTTTTTTCAAAAATATATTTTTATTGATTCTCTAATGTAGTTTGACTTATTACAGTGTCAAACACAATAACAATTTTTTACCCCTCCAAGATAGTATAGGACCTTAGAACACGTCACTCTATTTACCCTCTTCTGTTTCTCATTATTAGGTATTTAGTTTTATATTATATTTTAAGTTCAGCAAGACCTTCTACATATAGTTGCTCGTTCCAATCATAGCTCATTACAACTTGGTTCACTTATACTCTCTCCATTGCTTCTCCTTTCTCCTTTGTGTTTCTTGTTCCTCTTTGGGATTATTGTTCTTTTGCCTTAGAAATTTCTGTACGTTTCCTTTCTAGTGCAAGTCTGTTAACAAATTATCTCATTTTTTATTTTTCATTTGAAAATAAATTTATATAGCCTTAATTCTGAAAGATATTTTCCTCAGGTATGGAATTCTAGATTGATATTTCTTGTTCATTTCTTCCATTTTAAAAATAACTTTTCGTTATCGCTTGGTTCTTGAGAACTAATTCTCTTTTATATTACTCACTGAAATGCATTGTCTCTTTCCCCTTAATCACTTTTAATTTTTTAAATTTTTTATTTTTTTCCTCACAATTGTTTTACTATGATACGTTCTTCCTACATGTGGTTCTCAGCACTCCTTGATTCTATAGTTTAGTGTTTCTTCAGCTTCTGAAAAATCTCAGTCATTTTCTTCTTCAGGCTTTGCTTTTGCTCCATTCTCTCCTTTTCATCTCTAATTTCAATTACACATACTACATACCGCTTATACTTTTGTCTTTATGTCTTACCTTTCTTTTCTCTGTGCTTCTTTTTGGACATTTTTTGTACTATAGCACAATCGAATTCACATGTAATAATCTCAAACTGAAAACAACCCAAATGTTCATTAATAGGTTAATGAACAAGCTATGGTATATCTGTACCATTCAATACCTCAACTGCTTCTGTTTTTGCATTCAATATGCTCTTGATGCTATCTACCTAAGAGCAGTTAATATTTTATTCCATCTTAGGATTTTCATTTGATTCTTTATCAGAGAGTCTTATTTGTAGTCTCTGATGAGACTTTCCATCTTGTCATCGCTTGTCTTGAACATATTAACCACAGTTACTTAAACTTCTGGGTTTCACAACTTCAATACCTTGATCATCTGTGGGTCTTTTTTATTGTCTGATTTTGCTAACGGTCTTATCTCTTGGTATATCTGATGATACTTTTATTGATCCTTGGATATTGTGTATAAAAAATTTTAAGTGTTCTGGATGACGTGTCCTTGCCCCAGAAATTGTTCATCTTGTTCTTTAGTATAAAGTTAGACTGATATCTGATTATCATAATCAAATAAAGGACTAAACTGACCCTAGACTGGGCTGGAATTTTCTAGTTGTCAGTCAACCTCTGGTTGGCTCCTACTTTGAAGGTATTACCTTCTGCATGTCCTGTCTTAGAGTCTGATGTGTTTATTTTATTAATATATAGCCTTTCCAGTACAGTGAAATTAACAAAAACTTTATTCTCCTGTCTAAAGGCTTTCTGAGTGCTTCATTCTTCTTGCTCTGCCTATTTAGAGAGGTATTTAGTTTTATATTTTAAGCTCAGAGGTAAAAACTTAAATTTTAGGTTCACATTTCTGTGTCACCCTTATCTTCATGCCTTAATTGTTCCCGCAACTCTTATCCTACTTGATAATTATGAACTTGGATTTTTGTCTTCCCAGACACATTGCATTATCAAAAGTGTTAGTGGGTTTTCTACTTCTCAGCAGCAGCCTTCTTCCAGGATTCTCTGCCTCTTCCTCCACTCTAAAAATAACAGATGCCCCAAAGGGTAAAGAATCCAGCAGAATGCTATGTCACCTCTCTGTAGTCTCTTCTTTCCAGGTTCTTTGCCTCTTAGTGCCTAACTGCATTGACAGCCCTTCAATGCTTTCAAACAGATGTATTTTGGATTTTTATCTGGCTTTCCCAGTAGTTCTTTATTGATCACCCTCATAGCTTGAAAGAAACATTCTCTATAAAACTCACATTATAACCTGAGAAAGAACCAGAGTCAAAATTAATTATTAACTTTGAAAATTCAAAATGTGGAGCAACTGACCACCATAAAATTCTTAGATATAACTTTAGTTTTACTGCTGCCCTCTCTTTATTGGATACATTTCCCAAACTATTCACAATTAAGATGTACATAAGAATGAGAAACAAAAGATAAAATAAAATCTAAAAAAATACATAACTTCTTACAAATAAAAAAGTAGAAAAAAGTACTTTCACATAAATTATTCTGTATTACTTACACTTGATTATAGTTAAATATTTTAGCCTTGCAATCCAATAATGGTCCCTTATTTGTTTGTTTTTCTAAAAGTCTGAGAGTTGCTACTACAGAAATTAAATTTGAGAGTGAGAGTGCACATTTTCTTCTTTACTTATAAAAGCAAATCCAGTCTAAAAGGAAAAGTTTTGAGGCAATGTTCCTACATTCTTAAAGGAAAAAATATAAAACATGTTAATATGGCATCTAAACATTGGAAGAGATACATACACATGTTCTTAATTGTGTTCTTATTAATTTTTATTCTGTACTTGACTAAGGTCACTGTTTAGTTTTTTTAAAAGATACTATTTTTGTAAATATGTATAGATTTATTTTACTATAATCCTTTTTGAAGTCAATTTTAGAAAACTAGCACAATAATGGATTGAATTTTTCAGATCTAAGTTTATTATGATAAATACATGTTCTGTGCCTAGGTTCAGTTCATTTATTTGAGAAAAAGGTCACTGCAATCAATTATTGGCTTTTTTCACTTTTCAAATAGCAATTCTGATTTTATGTAGACATAACTTCAAATGTAACACTGAGAGATTAAATTGGAAAAGTCAGTTTTACTAATGATGCTACATCTGTATAAAATATATCACTATGATGGCACACCCTAAATATGGTTCTAGCTGATGGTATGTTGTTAAAATATATAAACATTTTATATGAATTAAAAAGACGGATTACAAAAGAACTGCTACTTATATTTATCTTCTTGAAAAAGAAAAATTTTCCATACCATCTGCCTCTTCAGTCCTTGTTTGCTACATTTGTGACTTTATGGGTAAATGGCTTACTGATGCTATTTTGTTCAGACCTTGACCCGTGCTCAGCTCAGGAATGTTTTTTCCTAGTATCTCTCTGCACTTGTAGTTCCTGTCATCCTCTGTTTTTCTACTGGTATTCTTTTATTTTCTTAAACTCTTTTCCTAATATCATATTTCTGTCATAATACTCTCCAAGAAAGGTCATGCCTTCCTTACTGCTGATAACATGGTAGCAAATTCCCCAACACTTCCTAGGGCACAGCAACAATTCAGGACCTGAAGTCAACAAGACAAAGTGCCAGCCCAGGATTCAGGAGATGTGGTCCCACACAGTGGTGATTCTAGACTCTGAATGGTAGGACACAGCAATATCCCAGATTCCCTGGGGCCAGTTGATACTGCAGCAAAGACCCAGGCCCTACATACTGCAGCAGCATGTGCCCAAGGGGAGCAAAGCAATGCCTTAACGATCAGCTCAGACTGCAGGGGACTAGTCCAGTTCCAAGAAGGCGAGGCACTATGTCTTTTCCACTTGGACAGTGGAATGTCCAATGTTCTGATTCCCTGGGACAAAAGCCAGGACCTCTGTTCAATTCTGTAAAGTGTGGCTACATGGGTTGATGGAACCTTCAGATCCCTAGGGGCTGGGTCACTGCATCAACTATTGCACTGGGGGAGCATGACTGCTCCAGTGTCCCAAAGGTCTGAAGTTCTCAGGGGGCGGGATGCCATCTCAGCTCAGCCCTCAGGGGGGAGTACATCAGCAACTGGAATGGGGGAGATGGAGCATCTCCAACGTAACTTGGTCCTAGGGGGAGAAGGTGTAGCAGCAGCTCAACTTTGGTATAGCACACTGCTGGGTGAGTATGTTGCAGGGTGGCGAAACTTCTGGGATCATGGGATAAAATAGCTGCTTGCCCATGGAGCAAAATGCATTCTAAGCAGTGACTCTGGTGCCAGAATCAAACAACACAGTAGAAGCAAGGGCCGTGGAAATGCCAAGTACCATACAACATAGGCTTCTCCTCTAGGGGTAGCTCAGTGTTTAGACTCTCAGCTGGGCCCAGAACTTGGGAAGACCACAGGAGAACTGTTGATGTTCATGATGATGTTCTTCAATAGTGAGAACTCAGGTGGTCATGATGGTGATGGCGGCTGCTGGGGTCCTCTTGCTTACCTTTTTACTGCAGGAACAAGTCACTCCTGGTTCCAAGCTGATCCCATCGTGGGGTGGGGGATGTAGGGGGGCAGAGGCAAGGTGTTTTCTTCCTTTTTAAGGTAGCTTTCCTGTGCTCTGCAGGGTTTTTGCTGCTTTTTCACTATTCTGTAGAACTCTTTTTTTAGTCATTTGTTGAAATTTAGTTGTTGACCTGTTTTTTTGTGTATGGGAACAGAGAGATAGCTAGGAGCTTCTAGTCAACTATTCATGTCCACACTACACTTTAGAACATTCTTTCATGATTAAAGCTGGGGTTAGAGTTTTTGTGTATTTTTCAGAAAAAAAAATAAGTAATGCTGCTCATACATATTAACTGCAAAATCTCAAAAGCTTAAAACCACAAATTTTATTTTCCTTCTGTGATATATTAATTACACATCGGTTGATAGATGTAAGGGGTGAGAAAGCAAGCTCTGCTTGACCTAAACACTCAAAGACCAGGAATGACAGAAACCTGACCAATTGTGATGCTGACAATACAATAAAAGGTCTCCATGGTTACCAGAATAAGGAAGCAAAGTGCCCAGCAGGCTTACACATACTTTTAGTAGCCCCAACTAGAAGTAGCACATTTTTTACTCACAGTCCAAGGCCCAGAATTGATAGTCCCAATAAAACTCTACGTTAATTTTAGAAATATGTGTTAACATATTTAGATCCATAGTCCCCTACCTTTTTGGCGTCTAAGACTGGTTTCATGGAAGATGATTTTTCCATAGACAAGGATGAGAGTGGGCAGGGGGGTCATTAGACATTAGTTTCTCATAAAAAGCACAATCTAGATCCCTCCCATGAGCAGTTCACAATAGGGTCGCAGCTCCCATGAGAATCCAATGCCAGTGCTGATCTGACAAAAAGGGCTCTGCTCAGGCCAGCTGCCTCTCATCTCCTGCTGGATGGCCCGGTTCCTAATAGGCTATGGAGCAGTACCGGTCCATGGTGGGAGTTGGGGTCCTCTGATTTAGATGTATTTAAACTTAGAATATTGCTAACTAATAAGTTAAGCATTTAGCTAAAATTAGAGGGAGGAGGAACAATAGACCAATACCACCGTCTCTCCCTACCAAAAAAAATAGTGGAAGAAATTATTAAAATGTAAAGACAAATTAGCAGAGATTGCAACAAAATTAAAAGCTGGCTCTCTGAAGATGCCAAACAAATTAATATATGAATTTCAAGTTTAATCAAGGGGAAAAGAAAAGTAAACAGTAAAACACTTGGAATGAAAACTAGGTTATAGCTAACAACAGAGAAGGAATTTTAAAAGTTATAGGTTTTACTATATAGCCCTTAATCCAATGTTTTTAAATTTTTGATGTGTCAAAGAAAAAATGCTTTATATTCTCTATAAACCAGAAACAAATGAAGCACTCTTGTCTAAAACACTAACCATTTCTTAGGAAAATTTATTGTGTCACTACATAGAGTTAACATTTTGGAAAGGCAAATAAATGAATCAATAATAAAAACAATGCATTGATAATGATATTCTCAATATATAAAAATAATATACACATATGTTATCTATAATTCTTAAATGATGCATTTCCAGACTCCAAAATATTTTCTTCAGACTAGAAAAAAGATTGGATTGTGGTAAACTTCCATCTCCCTCCGTGAGAAGTAAAAAGGGTCTAAAATAACCTACTTACTGCAAACAATCAGAAAATTTGACAAAACATACTTTATCAAATAGTTTTCAAACATTAGACAATAGGCAACATAACAAAATGATTTATGAGAAAAGGAAAACAAGATAAGAATTACAATCAACTACCCTTGATTTTCTTGCTAGAGGCAACTCGTGGACTATGATACAGGGAGACAAAACTCAAGCAGGACCAAGGAGTTCCACTGTTAAGGAGACAGAGATCAGAAGTGGAAAAACTAAGGCAGCTGAGAATATAAAAAATAATACTGGAGAACAGAGCACTAAACCAAAGAGCTTTACAAATCAGCATAGAGTCCCATAGAATCTTCACATGCAAGGATTAATTCCTATGACACAAACAAAAAATGATTTTTGGGGGGAGAACAAGTATGGGGAATCCATAAATTGAATTATTTCTGGAACTCACACACAACTAGAAAACATTCAAGTTTGCACTACAGAGAATGGAGAAATCTAAGATGTTTATTAATGATGTTTTAATAGTAGGGCTAAATTAGCCTGAGGGTAGAGACATCTTTGGATCCACTTCTTAAAGAGCTTAACAACAAGTCTCGAAAGGATCACCAAAAAATGTAACTACACTGCCAGACTGGACAAAATTCAACACTTTTAAAAGGAAAACAACCAAATTAAGCACTTAATTATAGTACAATTGTATTGTTTGATATCTTCTTAAATATCTCTGAACTGGAAAATAAGCAGACAATCTTATAGCCAGGAGAAAAATGAGTCAATATAAATAAGCCCTCAAATGACAGAGATTATAATGATAGAAAGAGAAAACAGCTACCATAAATATATGAATGTGTTCAAAGATTTAAACAAAAACATTAATATTATAAGAGAAACGGAAGATACAAAAAAGAAGCCTTAAGCAAAACTTCTACAGACCAAAAATACAATATCTAAGATGGAAATATCACCGAACAAGATTACCGACAAATTAGGTACTACACAAGAAAAGATCAATGAACTCAAAAACAAACTAGAGAAAGACTCCAGCGCTTGTACCAGGCTGATTGCAGCACCCACCATCTAGACGCAGGTCTTAGAAGTTGACTGGGTAGAGGGCATTGTTGCTGGAGCTGAGACCAGGCACCAGAGTCCTCAAGGGTGAACCTCAAATTGCTGGAGTCCTTTGGGCAGAACTATCTGGAGGAAGCTAATGAAACTTTAGATTGTATCAGCATGGCGTTGACTTGCACCTTTAACAGATGAGGAATACTGCTTGCAGTTGGCTGTAATGATAGCTGAATTATCATCTGGGATTTCTTGACAAGAGGCATTGCTAAAATAATTAGTGCACACATCCATCCGGTTTGTTCTTTATGCTGGAGTCAAGATGGTCATAAACTTATGAGTGCTTCCACTGATAATGTAGTGCCACAGTGGGACATTCTCTCAGGTGACTGTGACCAGAGTTTTCGATTCCTTTCACCCATCTTAAAAGTCCGGTATCATTCACGAAGTCAGACCAAGGTTCTTGTGTGTCACATGAAATCTGCTCCTGTCATGTTGACCCTTTCAGATTCCAAACATGTTGTTCTGCTGGTAGACAATGACTCTGATTTGAATGTAATGGCATCTTGATAGGCAAAGGGAATGTATTTATATAGGAAATGCAAAAAGCAAGATTTTGGTCTTAAAAACAGATTTTTTTTTTTTTTTTTTTTTGAGTTGAAGTCCCGCTCCCGGCCACCTCAGCCTGGACCTGCTGGGCTCCAGCGATCCTTCCACCTCAGCCTTCTTAGTAGCCGGAATTACAAGCATGCGCTCCCACGCTCAGCTGATTTTTTGATTTATTGTAGAGATGAGGTCTCGCCAAGTTGCCCACGCAATCCACTCACCTCAGCCTCCCAAGGCGCAGGACTACAGGCTGAGCCACCGAGGCCGGCTAAAAAAAACAGATTCTTAAGATCTTGTTGCATCCTTCAGAATGACAACTGGAACAAGCAACACCACAGTCATTAAGTCAACTGAATTTTCCCAAAAGGAGAGTTGCTTTTTAATTAGCACAGAAGATCAAATAATCAGAGTCTATGATGGCAGAGAAAACTTAACTTGTGGAAGAGATGGAGAACCTGAACCATGCAAAAATTACAGGACTTGGTGAATAGGACCCCATGGGAGAAATGTTTCTCTGGGGGATGGTGAATACATAGTGGAGGGTTCTGCCCAGCAGTATGCTCTGTACATCTGGGTAAGGAACACTGGCAACCTGGTGAAGAATTCTCCATGAGGTGAGAGGAAAGCTTCTCTTGGATGTAGCTTGGCATTCTGTTTGACCCATTAAAGCATCCATTTCTAGTGGAGTGGTATCTATCTGGGCACAAAATCAAGTAGAAAACTGGAGTGCATTTGCACCAGACTTCAAAGAGTTAGATGCAAATGTAGAATATGAGGAAAGAAAATCAGAGTTTGATATTGAAGATGAAGATAAGAGTGAGCCTGAGTAGACAGGGGCTGATGTTGCAGAAGATGACGAAGTGAATGTCACCAGCTTGGACCGCATCACTACCTTCTGTAGCAGTGCTGAAGAACTGGAAGCTTCAAAGCCCCTATTGTATTTTCCCATTGCCCCTGAGGTAGAAGACCCAGAAGGAAATCCTTATGGTATCCCACTGGATGCAGTCCAAACCCCCTTGATGGACAAAGGGGCTAGCAGAGAAGAAGAGGCAGTCTTCGGCAGATGGGTTTTGCCATCTAAAAAGAAACCCAAAACAACCGACATAGAACTTCAAGTTATGCCCAGTGATTAAGTCAATCCACTACTGGGTGTGAAGGGGGATGACAAATCCAAGAAGAAATAAGCAAGAGGTCCTAAAGGATCAAAAGCAGGAGGCAAAATCTCAGAACTGTTATAAAGACCCTCAAAGTTCTTCATTCTTCCTCACTTTTCCATCATACAGCCTCTGGACATGGTGTTCAGTCATTTGAGATTGACTTTAATTTAAAACAAAGGCTCCTGCCTCCTACACAGAAGGTGGGAGGAGTGCATTTTATGTTTAAGTGAAGAAGTGAATTATGGAAGAAGTGTATACATCCCCCTTCCCTTCTTTTCAAGCATAATTCCAAATAGGCTCTTAGGAATGAGGATTTGTGAAGACATCAAATAGGAATTTTGACTCATTTAAACGTTAAAGCTTGGTTAATTTGATGAATAAAAGATACCTATGATTTGCTTATGCAACTTTATTGTACCCAGCATCATTTTGACAGGTCATTTCCTGTCTCCTAGTTGCCTTTCGACTTCAATGCATGTCCTCGAGTGACTTGTTCTTATCTGAAATTTTGCTGTCAGTATCCTAGGACAATTTTTGTTGTGTACTCTTTCATTTTTAAGTTTAATCTCTTCCCACATGCCTCCTAAATTTCCATATTGTATACAAAGGATGGGCAGAAAATAAAGTGCCCACATTTCAAATTTTTAGAAAAGAAAGAAAGACAAGATGGCACTCTCTTCCTTGTATAACACATTATGCTCAAAATACTGAGCTTTACAAGATTCAGGATTTTCCCCTGTTTTCCTTTCATTGCATGCTTCCCTTCAGTACTCATTTGTTGTCACTAATCATGAATTTTGAAGATAATTTTATCCATCCTTCAGCAAAGAATCATTAGTAGTTTATATTGCTTTACTTGTGCTGGCCTACAGAGATGGAAATGGACCTAGGTGTCTCTCAACAAACTTATTTATTGGGGTGGAAAAACCTATTCAAGGACTAAAGTAAAACCGTCCAGAATTAAAGCAGCAACAACTCAGTTCAAATCAAAAATCGAGATGAATTTGTTTTTAATCATAGTCTGTGGAAATCCGTCCCCATCAGTTATTGCATGTTCCCGTTCCTGTACCTCTGCTCTTTTTCTTACTGTATGTTCAGTCACTTCCTTTCTGTGAATGGTATGGTGGCTTCGTTTTTTCCTTTTTTAAAAAATTTTTTTAAATATAAAAAGTAGTAGACTCAATAGATGTGTATATATTAGGTGTTTGAGATTCTCTGAAAATTCAGTCAGGAAATCAGATGTAGAAAGGGCTCAATAACTTCTCTGAGTAGAGCTTTTAGCTGACTGGAAATACTTAATCTGGATCATACTTTTTTCAGTATTTTAAAAGGATAATTTACATACTGTGCTTTTTGGGTAGTATCTATCAGTTGGTGGATGCTTCTGTAGGTAACCAGCTATGTTGGTTGCCTTTTAGATTTTAGGATAGAAATCAAAGTAGAACACATCAGCAAAAGCCTCTTTCTCCCATTTCATCTTTTAGAACAATGTATTCAGTAGTTGAAAAAAGAACTTTCCATGAGGCTGTTGCAAAATGTCTATATTTTTAGATGCGACATTTTTCCATAAATGCTCATTTTGGGAATTTCATATGAATTAGACCAGTGGTTGAGGTTGGTAGGTGGCTCACTAGACATGTTTGCAAACATCACATCCATTCCAGTTCTCTCTGTACTGTGCACTGCATTAGTGTGCACACTGTGCAATACAAAGGTTTCTGCCTTATTTCCATGTGTGAAGTAGTTTGGTTTTCTCTGCCCGTGCATTTGAATGTTTATGCTGTGTCCACCTCCTAAACTGGCTACTGAGAAATCCTAAGCTCTGTCAGACTGTCTCTGGCAGTAGCTCCTAATCTTTATTTATGCTTTTGGAATTTTTTAAAAACCTTCTGTCCATTTCCATTTGAATTTATTAATTTGTGCAATATATATATTATCTTCTTCCCTTTGTCACCACTGCACCCCATCATTTTTGTAATCTTCTGTGGTTTTGTACAAAATGAGACAGTCTTAGAAACTCCTTACTAAAGCTTTAATACTTTTGTAAATAAAATCAGATGTTTATTTTTTTAAAAAGAAAGAAAACAAACTAGTAGAAAGTGTCCAAAAAGAAGTATAGAAAGAAAAATTGAATGTATGAAAAATAAAAATAGTGACATTTGAGAAAGTAATGCTCAAAATGTAATGAAAACTAAAAGCCCACAGATCAAAGAAACAAAATGGACCCAAAGATAGACAATATTATAGGAAAAACCCAAGATACATAATCAAAATGATTTAAAAAAAAAAAACAAAACCCATACACACTAACAAAGAAGGGGGGAAACGCCTTTAACCAGTGAGGGGGGAAAGGCATATTCTATATCCAGGACCACAGTAAAATGACTCATTAGAAACTTTGCAAGGCAGAATAATATCTCTAAAAGGCAGAAAAGAAAGCAAAATTGTCAAACTCAAATTCTATAACTCGTTCAAAATAGCTTTCAAAAATTACAGCAATATAAATACTATTATAGGCAAAATGACAACAAAACTCTGAGATAGTTTTAACTAGCAAATCTATAATAAAAAAATTTTTTTAATGTTCTCCCAGAAAAAGGAAAACAAAGCTAAATAAAAATTTGAATAGGCAAGGAAATCAGGAGTGCCAAAATGATAAATAT
Source organism: Carlito syrichta (assembly GCF_000164805.1). Lineage (NCBI taxonomy): Eukaryota > Metazoa > Chordata > Mammalia > Primates > Tarsiidae > Carlito > Carlito syrichta. The sequence continues at coordinate 100,296 of NW_007233328.1, read as the reverse complement.
ATAGGCAAGTTAAAGCATTTTGAAATCATAGTATTTTCTTACATTTTAAATTTTTTAAATTGACTATATCAGAAGCAATAACAATATATTGCAATATTTGTAACATATATTATTTTAAAGTGATGACAGCAGCAGCAAAAAGCACAGAACAGGTGAAATGGAAATAGAACATTATAATGCTCCTGCATTTCAACCAAAGCAACAATATTATTTGAAAGAAAACTGAGTTAAGTGAATGAAACCGGTGAGTAATTTCTAAGTATTAAATAAAACAAAGGAATATAGAGATTAAGGCAATAGTAGGATAAAGCTTGAATATAAAAATAGTAATTTAGTCCAACAAATGAGAAAGGAGAAAAAAAATAACAGATTAGAGGAACCCAAAACAGGTAATATGATAGTAGATTAAAACTCAATTATATCTCGATGTTCTAGATATACTTGTCTGAAAAAAGATAACTTAAAGTTACATATTGTCAGATTAGACATTAAAAGATTCATATATTTTACAAAACAGTCACTTGAAATGTTCACATAATTATAGCCACATATATTAACATATATAAATCTTAAAATATAATATCAACTGATGAATAGAAAATTAGTTCCTGTGATACCACTTCTATAATAAAATAAAATAAATAATGCTTTATTTAAGGGTACACCCATGGGGGAAACTATAAAGCAAAAATATGGGCACCAAATTCAACATAAGAAATACCTCTGGGGAGACAGGGGTAGATCAGCCTTGTCAGACACCAGAGGAAACACCAGTTGTACAAGTTAGGCTCAGTTCCAGTTTCACAAATGCTTTATTTCATTGTTTTGCTTCGGTTTGTCTTATATTAATTGATATAAATGAATGGAATGTACATCCATTGTATATAATGATATACTTACTAGCACATTATAAAAGATATATTCTAGAAAGCCAAAAAACAAAGCAAAAGTTTACATTGTAGATGCTTGAGACAGCATTACTAAAACAACTATCTTCACTTTTTTTTCTGAAAGAACTTACAAAAACTTACACTTGGGTACTAAAACAGAGATTACATTTAATCTTAATTGGGAATTTACTTTAAATTGATTAATCAACTAAGCAAACTCCTTTGTTTAACTACAGATTTCTTAATAACTCATAGTAAGACTTTTCAGAGCATGCTGGTTGTAACACATTTAGATTCTTGAAAAAAAATGTCTTCTTATTGTGCAAGGTTTTTGTTTGCTCTCCCCTTTTAATCATAGTTGAAAATTAAAGAGAAACATTTATATTTGATTTTAAGGTATCCTTGTCTTAACAAAAGGAAGACATACTCTCTTATTCCACAGTCCTCCTTGGGTGATTTTTCAACATCACCCTAATTCAGAATTAAATCTGAAGGAGATAATTTCACTCTACTTTGACCCTCTTTGCTATTCTCTTTCCAAGTACATGTTATGTGCTACTTGTCCAGACTCTTACTGAGCTAAGCCTCTCTGCATTTTATTAATGATGTAGCTTAAGCCGCATCTTATCAGCATTACAGCTACTTACATACTGATGTGCTCCCAATCTATAATTATAGGTCCAGTCCATGATTATTTGCATTTTAGAGATTTTATTTTTAATAATTAACCAGAGCATAGATTTAAAATTTTCTAGAATGTATGTGCAGTGTTTTTTCCAGTGTGCCTGTAGCATTTTTTCCTCATGAGTGTAAACATCCATTTGTCTTGACCAGAATAAAATCAAGAATTAATTAACTATGTAAAACCAAAGTTTTGTTCAATACATTTAAATTGTAATTTGTAATAGAGCATCGGCGGTGTTGATATTAACTGATTCTAAAATGCTAGCCAAATAGCTAATTGCTAAAATTAATTGGTACATTTCATATATTGGGGAAGTTTTAGTCACAAACTAATCAAATACAGCTCTGCCATGCTGGTTGTGTTTCATTTCATGAGGAATAACCAAAGTGAAATACTGATATCCTGGAGATTTCAAATGTAAGGCGTTAAAGTATAGGAAAGCAAGCACCATTTAAAGCATCTAAGTGTTCTGGATTCTATTCTATGGAAAGAGATTCTGTGATAGCTGCTTCATGTAGAAATGTTATTGGGGGTGCACTCAGCACTCAGGAACAGTTGTAAGGCAGTGAAGAAAACAGAACTGAGCAAAGGAAAAAGTTGAGCTATGATGCAACTTCTAGACTTCCATTAGTGGGAAATGATTGTTTTCTTCTTTAAAGGAAAATCAGAGTGGCTCACCACAATATACATTGATTTGGAGAGCATCAAACTTTAAATAGAACTTTTTTTCCAACCTCTGGAGTGAGTGCATGTATCTTCACAAGGCTGACATATGATGGGGAACCCTCCCAAAAATGGGGGTTTTTTTGGAGAGTGGGTCCCTTGCACTACAGGCTTCATTCACAAGGCTAGTGGTCTAGGAACCCATTGGCACCAGTATACCAACCAGCTAGTGTTGTTGTGAGAGGCTATGCTTGGCTTCAGTGAATTTTTTTTTTTTTTGGAGATTTTTTCCAACGTGTTTACCCATTTCATGAAGGGTGATTTATGAGCACACCTGCCCACACAATGCTGAGTCTTCAGCAGTTTTTGACCAAAAATGGGCATGACCCCATGCGCCACTCTAATTCATCCAATATCACCCCAAGCTATTTTTTATTGTTTTGCTGGACAAAAAAAGTCCTCAAAGGGAAACATTTCACAGATGTGGAAGAGGTGAAACAAAAAATGGCAGAGGAACTAAAAGGCTTCCAAATTGATGAGATTAAAAACCGTTTTGAGCAGTGGAAAAAGCATCTCAATAGGTGTGTTGCATCAAAGAAAGAGTACTTTGAAGATGACTGAAGTTTAAACATGTAAGAATAAATAGACAATTTTTGCAAAGAAATTCTGGGTTTGGGGGGATCTTCCTTAGTACTTGCCACTTCTTGCTCATCTAGCATTAATGGATGTCATTGATAAACTGAACTTGTGATGTTATGCAGGATGTCTTGAAGAGCCAGATCCTTTCAAACTATATTATGAAAGAGAGTAGGAAAATCAACATAGCTCTGAGCAAGACTATACATGTATAATTTTGTCACAGTATGCAAAACTCTTCAAACCTTCCTTCCCAATAAGAATGAAGAGGTTCTGCCAGATTATTGATCACATGCCATATACTCAAGGTTTTGTTATAGAATCTAGCAAAGCCACCATATTTGTCACTACAACTACAGATGAGGTTTCTTTGTGGTTGGTTGTAAAGTTGACCACTGTGATCACTCTGAATCCAGAAGCCAGACCGGTGAATTTACATGAGAATATAATGAGGACCATCATCTTTGCATCATTAAAGGAAAGAACACATATCTATCTTATCTTCCTGGCATATAATACTGATTTTAATTTATTAGTTTGGGCAGACTTACTATGCCAGTATAATAGAACTCACCCTACAGGCCAAAACTCAGTTGTGATGTACTACTAAGTACACAATAATATGTCCATTCCAATTATACACTGGGACCAAAAAAAAATGGCTACCACATGGGCTCATGTATCTAATAGATCCATTGTGATCCAGACTTTGGCCAAGATTCCATTTATCATCTGTCCACTATAAACCCCCTCTTTAATGAGGATGAGGAGGGTAGGAAAATGCTTTGGTTTCCCCAGATAGCATCTTATAACCTGTATTCAAAATTGTTTGGAATGTTTGGTTGTTCTCCTTTTCCCAGTATACAGTTACTCAAGTTAATGTTGTATTTCCTTTGGAGATGAAATGGGAAAATCATTTCAGTAGATATTTGCTATGGCACTGCAAGGTCCTTCCTGAGAGCAATGGTTCTGGTCTGAGAACTGATGCAGGTCTAGAAACTAAGCAATGGATTTCGATGTTTTAGTGAGGCAGTGACCTTAGGCTTAACCTCGATTTATTTTTCTTCCTTGTTTTTTTATTTTAATTATGCAAACTAAGCAACTCTCTCATTGTTTGCATATCTCTCTTGCTGCTAGGAACACCATATCTGACCTCTATCTCCAGAGCTTTCTGCAGTTAAGCCTCCTGGATTACAACCCTGATATTCATATAATATTTGTGTCCATCTCATTACTTATGTTTAAAATCACCACCTAGACTAATTACAGATTCTATACTTATTATTTCAGAGTCTACCAGCACCTAGACTTTTTTATTTCTATGTTCTATCATTTATTATGTTTCTGTAATAGGATCCCCTACTACTGGTTCTGTCTAAAAAAGGATAGCTACCACCAAGTTTCTTCAAAGTCCTGGCAACACTTCCACATAACTTAAAAATTTGGTAGGTGTAATTCTCTGTTTTTCTGTTCTTTCTTGTAGAATATAATTGACTAGTAAACCTTCCAGTCTTATGTAGCATCTCCCACTATTGCCTGTCTATTTCTCTAGAGTTTGTGATGTTTTACTCTACCATCTGCCATGGTAGGACTTGCATTTCTACTGCATTTCATGTCTTTGTTTTTTCCAAGTTTCCAAGAGTCATGCTAGCAATATATTATCACTATCTCTAGAAGTCCTTACCAAGGTATTAAGTGCTGTGTTTCAGTATTTTTTATATCAATAAAAACTTTATCCAACTTTATATTGAATCCTTTTTAATCTAGTATCCCCATAGTCTAACACCATACATACATTTCCAATCCCTGATGACACACATTGGCTAGGTCCTACAGTTCTCTTCGTATGTAATTCCATTCTCCTTGTAGTAGATCCTCCACTTCCTCAGATGAGTTGTGCTGTGACTTGACCTTAATTTCCTTTCTAGTAGCCAGAAAGGAAGCTTGGGTAGACTCTGGGGATAGGGACACAATAGTTCACAAGGCAGATGCATCCACATTGTTTTCAAGCAAGGAAGTAACAGGAGTATCAGCCTTTATATGATAAAGTTCTCAAGTGCATTGACCTAAATATCTAATCTCAAGTTTTAGTTTTCTAATTCCATTTTAGGACCTCAGGTTTCTGGAATTAAGAATGGAATCTTCTCTAGAGATCAAATATCTTTGAAAATCAAGTCCTGGGCCCAATTTTTCAGTTTTTTCTGTGCTCTGTCTACAAAAGATCAGTTTATTTTAGCCTCAATTCAGTAATTGATAATAATCACCTTCTCATTACCTTTTTTTGATGAATTGATTTTAGTCAACAACAGTTATCTGGTTCTTAAAATTATTCCTTCCCTTATACTTCTCAAACAACTGAAAGCATGTACATACAATTTCAGTATCATCTCATCTAGTTAACAACCAGCAAAAATACTAAAAATTTCATACTACAGCATGCTGGAGAAGAAGAAGTGATCGGGTCTTTACTGCCATGCAAGAGTAGTTGATCCAAGTTATCAAATCTTATTATTTTATCTGCTTCCCAGGACAACATCTGGTACCAACTGTCTGGGAGAAGTTTCCCTGGAAATAAAGTCTAATATGAAATTTGTCAGCAAGAGGTTCATTAAGAAGAGCATATGTGGGAAAGCAATGATTGCAGGATCAGGAAAAGGGAGGATATGAGCCATGCTGCAGTTACAGAAGAGGCCTCAGAAGATTCCACAGGGAAATTTGAATTGGAGAGGACCCTTCAGATTATGACAAGGTCTCTGTACCTCTGCATCTACAAGTCATTGGATGTGAACTTTCCCTGGAAAAGAGTGTGAGCTTGGTTGAAGCAGCTTTCTTTGACTGAGGACAGTTCCTGATAGAAGAAGGTATCTGTCAGCCATTTGCGTCCACTGGAGCAATGAGTGCCCTACACCACAACTCTTATTTGATGTAGTAATATGAAAATTAGAAAAGTATGCTCTTCCTTTGGGTGTGAATAAACTAAAGATATTAATAGTACCTGAATTTGGACTCATCATATTCCCCAGGTTCAATCTTAATGTATTTATCTTGACAAACTCTTGCTTATGGAAGTCATTGGATAGCATACAGGAGCAGAGGGGAAATGAAACGAATAATGAAATGTGATGGAATGTTTCCTCACTCTAGAGTCACAACCAAACGTCTATGCTGGAGAGTTTAACCACGAATACTGGTCATTTATCTTCACACTCTGAGGACCTATGTGGTAGATTTTTTTTAACTGATCAAGCTGATTTCTTGCATGATTATCTTGTCTCTGGTATAGTTATTACCAGCACAGTCACAAAACAGTCAAGAAGACAAGTGTGCTGAGAACAGACTAAAAAGAAAATAGTGGGAGATGAAGCAAGAGGTAATACAGGGTCAACAAATCATGAAAACGGGAGTTTAAATTTGCAAGCACCAGCCACCCTGTGGCAAAAGTGCTTTCTTTGCTTACCTATGACTCTGAGTTCTCATTTTCCTCTCAATTTCATCTGAACATTTTTTTCAAGCTTACCGACTCTTGGTTTCTTTAAATGAGGCATTTGAAATTTATTTCATCCAAAGACTTTAGTTTTTTTTCATCAGAATATTTGATCTGGATAAGCTATTTATCCACTCTCAAAAGTGGAATTCTTCCACAATTTGTTTTCAGAACTGCCATGTCATTCCAGTATCCAGCTGATTCTGGCTGAGAAATTTAGTGAAAGTGTGGTTAACTCTCTAAGATGACACACACTTGTTTTGTAAATTGACCTTTAAATTGAATGCATAAGGGAATCCCTAGCATTCTTCTAACAGTAACCATGTTAGCCTTTGCTCCTGAATAAACTAAATACCGTCTTGGGAACTTTCATACAGTTATGAAAACAGGCTATATGAGTAACCTTTCTTCCTCTGGATGAAATCACAGTGTGTATCTATACAATTCAATCACAGTGAAGACTGATCTGTCTTTTTTGTTCTTACAAGATAGCTGACATTATGGGCTTGACAAATTGGGCTTGATTGACAATTCTATTGAGCCACAGTGGTAAACTGGAAGCATACTAATTATAGTTCACTATTTTTATCATCTCGCCACTTTTGTTTGCTATCTTCTGGCTTCAAAAGTTCAGAGATAGAGAATGTCTTTAGGTGACCTTACACCACCTTTTAGGAGGCCCCCCCAAAAAATATATATGATTTGGTTCCTCTCTGTCTCTGAGAAACTCTTCAAGCATGTGGTCTGATATTGCAGGGAAAAAGATGGTTTCTTTATTTTCTTATGATCAAGTTATTTGTTCTGGAATGACATTCAATTTCAAGTAAAAAAAAGGCTTAACAACTAACGCATATCTCAGCATCTGTCCATGACAATAGCTGTTTATGCCCAGGATGATGTGCATTTTTAAACTTGTAGTGGATTTGTGACTTTACTTTGGAAGATGAAGTCCATTTTGTGCCATAAGAAGCATATTTGGAATTTTTAAAAAATGTTATTTAACTTTAGATTCTTTATGACCCTTTTGGGCTAGAAAAAAAAAATTAAAGGCATGTTGTTTTCAAACTTCTTTTGAAAGAAGGATCATGGGAGATTAACTGATATATTTTATACAAGAACAGAATATCTAAAAAACACAGTATCGTTCTTATCTCTTTGAGAATTTGAAAACATAAAGAACATTCCATGTGCCCTTGTAATGCAAGTATTTTGAAAGCTTTGATATTTAAAAATAAATAAAACAAATAAAAATTTGCTAGTAGCATGAGATAGAATAAAAGGTAGAGTATAAATCTATAATTGTAAAATACTTAACAGTAGGTGGGATACAAAAAGAAATATAGCAGTTAGATCAGAAGCAAATGGAAAAGAAGGCAATATTATTGTACCAGGTGCCCAGAGGTGCTTATACAAATAGAAACATGTCTTCTTCTTGGTAATATGAGTATTGTAATGGCTCTTTATCAGAACTATGTGTCTTTTTTGCAAGAGAAATTGAATTTATTAGTTGACTGTTCCTCTCTCTTTGGTCACAGGGGATATTGGGGCAATTTGAGAAAAGATTCTGTAATATATAGTCTGATGGTCACTGAATGATTTAGCTTTATAATCTGACCACATAAGCACAATTAAATGAACTAATAGGACATAAGCAAGAGTCTTGCAAGTTGTCCTATGGGCAAAAATCTGTGGGTAGGACCTGAATTAAGGCAGCAAGCTCTGAGAATTTTTGTTTAAGAATTCTCTCTTACTGTATTCCATCTCCCATTCACTAAATGGTGCTCAAAGTTGTAAAAGTGGTCCTACCCTAACAGTATAATGAACAGAAAGTATTCAGTCAATTGCATGTTGATCAGGATAAAACCCAAAGAAACACATCTAGGGTGAAGGACAGAAGGTGCGCGACACTAAAAGCCTTAAGAAATAAAGAAAGATTAGGAATTCTTGATTTCTAAGAGTGGAGTTGCTTACACCTATGTGAATATTTCATTTGGGTGATTTCAATATGCACAAATATAAAACCAGATTGTTTTAACAACATTGGTAAAGCAGAGATGAAATTTCAGGAGAAGAATATCTAGAATATATACAGGAAGTAGGAGTTTAATCTGGGCATTTGGACCATCAGAAGTTTGGGCTAGTAGATAATTCTGAATAGGGAGTCAATATGAGAAAATTTTTCAATAATCTTCCTCACAGTAAGCATCCTAGTGATAAGTCTTTTATAAAAACCTCATCCAGTATTTTACCTTGACTTTTTAACCTACCCTTGTGATTTCCCTCATAACCTTTCTGTTGTCTAAAAGTATTTGGCTTATACAGCTGAATTTAGCTTCATTACTTTCTTTTTTTAGCATGGCAATTCATGCAATTTAGGGTGAGTTACAGAATTAACTTCAGTTAGTAGTTTTTTTTCACCAACTGATATAGATGGATTTTCATTGTTCTCGAGTTCTATGTTGTGAACAGTATTCCAAACAGGTACTGCTGTTAAAATACTTTCAGAAGGATTATTAATACCAGATTATTTTAATTCTAAACTTGCTTTAGTCTTTTATTATAATAAGCTAGCTTTTCCTCTTATTTTTTATGACTAATAATTTTAGTGAAATCAATGCTTCTAGGCCATTTTCATTGTATGGCATCTTTTAAGCAGCTTTGACCTGAAATATTTCTACTACAAGGTCAGTGGAGAGTGGGGCTTCTCTTTTGAGATTTTGAGATCTCCCCTGTGAGATTATAGCATGTTAAAATAGCCTCTAGTTCTTCATAAACTATCTCATAGTTGGAAACTGGTTTATAGATGTCCTCTTTCTCCAGCTCTCCATGGAGCATAGAAGAAACTCATTCTGACCCAGACAAGGCTGTGCTCTTACGAGGATGGCATTGAAGGTAGTGGTGATTGCTTTAGACTTAAACTGTATACGACCCTGGAAATCATGGCTGGGTGGTTAATCTAAAAAAGTTCAGTGATGTGGTTTCTCCTTAGAGATGAGTGAACCAATTCAAGGGTAGTAATGCATATACAGAAAGCAATGAAGTGTAGCAAGCAGTGCACACAGGGGCATTATTCTTGCAAGGTAGACAATTTTCAAATGATAAAATTTAAAAATAACTGTTTCATCCTTCTATCTCCTGTTCTGATTAATGAAATATAGTCACTCTTAGACATAAATCACTAGGAGTAGAGATCGTTGGGAGAAAAAATTCCATCTTGATATTTTTATTTAAGGATTTTGACTACATAAATTTTTTCCAGGGAGTCTTTGAGGCTGCCCATTCACTATTTGTGCATAAATTGCAATGGTTCTTTCACACAAACTGAAGCAAACATTTGAGCCAGTCGTAGTTTACTGCCCATGAACTTTTTGTTTCTGAGATTCTCAAATTTGTCTAATCTCACATTCTGTTTAGCTAAGTCTTTGCGTTAACAACTTATTTTTAAGGAACTTAAAGATGCTGTGTACAAAATATGTGGGGGACCACAATGATGAGATAGGTACTAAGAGATTATCTCCATAACTCAATTCAAGCTAACTTGTATGGAAAAAAAATAGCATTCATGAATGTGTACTCTTAATGTTGAAATAATTTCTGTGTTAAATAATGATTTTCATTTAACAGAGTGTCTGGAGTTCTTAAGTATAATAATTCCATACTGCATTTTTAATAAATTGTCTTTTAAAGAAATGTGAATAAGGAGAAAAGAATCTTGTTATAGTTTGAACAACTGTGGATTGAATTGTGCCTTGTTATGGTTTGAATTGTTATGGATTGAATTATGCCTTGTTACAGGTTGAATTGTGTCCCTCAAAAAGATATGTTAAAGGCCTAACTGCAAGGGAAGGAGGGTCATTGCAAATGGAATGAGTAAAGACGTTATCATCCTAAAGTAAGGTGAGCTTCTAGTGAAATAAGGCTTGTGTCCTTATATGAGAGGAAAAGAGACACAGAGATAACAAGACACAGACACACAGGATATAAGGCCATGTGAAAAGGAAGGTAGAGATTGGAGTAACGCATCTAAAAACTGAGGAAGCCAGGGATTGCTAGCAAACTCCAGAAGCTACCAACAGGCAAGTGAGGATTCTGCCCTGCAGATCTCAGACAGAAGTAGCTCCTGTCAACACCTTAATTTTGAACTTTTAGCCCCCAAATTATAAGACAATACATTTTTGTGGTTTTAAGTGGCCAACTATGCAGTACTTTGTAACAGCAGTCCTAGAAAACTAATACATGCATTTACTCATATAATTGCCATATTTTCACCTCATTCTTTCATGTAGATTTGTGTTCCTATTTTGGTATAATTTTCCTTTTTCCTGAAGAATTTCCTTTGACATTTCTCATGGTGTGGGTCTGCTGGTGATGAGTAATTTCAGCTTTTTTATTTCTGAAAAAAAAATTATTTTGTTTTCATTTTTATAAGATATTTTCACTGGAGATAGAATTCTAGGCTGATAACTTTGTACTGATCGATTTATTTGAGTACTCTAAGATGTTGCACAATTCTCTTCTCATTTGTTTTGTCTCTGACCAAAAAAGTCTGCCACCTTCTTACATTTGCTCCCTTTTGTGTAATGTGTCAATTTTTTCTGTTTGCTTTTAAGATTTCTCTCATTATTGTTTTGGAGAATTTTATTATTATATAATGTGGTGTCATTTTCTTCATGCTTCTTGTGCTTAGATTTTCTTGTGCTTAAATTCAGGAAGAATTCACTCATTACTTCTCCCAATAATTTTCTGCACACACTCGCTTACCTTCTTTTGAGGACTTCAGATACATATGAATTATCCTGCTCTGTTGATTTCTCTAATTATTCTGTGTATTTGTCTTTTTATTTTACTTTTTAATTACAAATGATAATTGCACATATTTATTAGCTGCATAGTGATGTTTTGATGCATATAATGTATAGTGATTAGATCAGGTTGATTAAAAAGCCATCATCTCAAACAATTACTTCTTTGTATTAGGAATGTTCAATACCCTCCTTCTAGATATTTGAAATTATATGACATATTATTGTTAATGCTAGTTGTCTCAAGCAGTATGGAACTCTAGGACTAATTATTCCTATTACTGCAATAATTCTGTTTTATTTTAGAAACTTTTCATTTCTATGTCTTCATTCAGTGTATTTTTTGTCTTATCTTGTATCACTGAATCATTTTTAATTGATGGACTTTTTTTCTCTTCTTTATCACCTGTATTTTCCTGCTTCTTCACATGATGGTCATTTGTTACTGAATGCCAAATATTGTAAACTTTAACTTGTAGGTGATAGCCATTTTTGTATTTCTATGAATTCTTAAATTTGTTTTGGGTAGCAGTTAAGGTACTTGAAACATTTTAGATAAGTTTGGGTCTTGTTTTTAAGATTTGTTAAATATGATTGAGCATTGTTTAGCCTAGTGTTAATTATCCTTCACTACTGAGCCAAGAAACTTGCATGTACTTTAACCAAATCCTGATCTTTCTGTCAGTCTTCTGGAAAAAGGTGCTACTCTTGGTCATATGCGAAAGTCAGGCTCTGTTACTTCTCATCCTTTCAGATGGTTCCTTCCCCAGGCTTGGGTGTCCTCCATACATGCATTAGTTAGTACTCAGCTGAATTTCCTAGGGAGACATCTGAAGATCTCCATCTCCTCAACTCAGGGATCCTTACCAAGCTTTGCCTGGGATTCCCCTGCTTGTTCTGTGGCCTGGGAACAGTCAATACAGTAAGCTGGAAAAATCATTGGACTTACTTCTTTTGTTTTTTCTATCTGAGTGCATTGTTATACATTTCCTGATGCTCATTGTCTTAAAGTCATTCCTTTATATATTTTTCTTCCTATTTTTTTTTCTTTTGCCTCAGATATGTAATATGCAGAATAATTGCCATGCAAAGAGGTTCACATCCTAATTTTCAGAATCTGTGTACAGTTGACTTTAACAACATGAATTTGAACTAAGTCCATGTATATGTGAACTTTCTTCTGCCTCTGCCACTTCTGAGATAGCAAGACACATCCCTCTTCTTCCTCTTCCTGAAACCAACTCTATAAAATTAATATTGTGCCATAGGGTAAAAGGTGTAGCAGATACCAAGCCCTATAAACCACAGCTCTGTTTAGAATTTAACAGATTTGCCGGGCTCGGTGGCTCAGCCTGTAATCCAGCGCCTTGGGAGGCTGAGGTGAGTGGATTCCCTGAGCCCACGGGTTCGAGACTCGCCTGGGCAGGCGAGACATCATTTTTTTCAATAAATCAAAAAATTAGCTGGGCGTGGTAGCGCGTGCCTGTAGTTCCAGCTACTTGGAAGGTTGAGGCGGAAGGATTGCTGGAGCCCAGCAGGTTGAGGTTGTGGTGGCCGGGAACGGCCACTGCACTCCAGTCTGGGTGACAGAGTGAGACTCCAACTCAAAAAAAAAAAAAAAGAATTTAACAGATTTGTTGTTTCTAAGTTTGCTTTCACTCCAGTAGAAGGCAATTGATTGTCTCCTTGTCCTGATGTTGGGGCAAGGGAAGCTGCCTCACAAGACTGATAAACATATTCTCCCTTAAACAACGACTTAAAGCTGCATAGATACAAAGCTAGAGGTTGAAGAACAAAAGTGGCTTAATTCCCCAGGGATCCCACTTTCCCCACACCTTCCTCCTAAACTACCTTCTTAATGCCCAGAGGATAGTTCTAGAGGGTATCCAAAACCCTGGAATTTATTTATAAAAAATTGTGCATTTATTCTTACATGTTTAAACTTCAGTCGCCTTCAAAGTACTCTGTGATTGATGCAATACAACTATCAAACGCTTTTGTTACTGCTCTAAATAGTTTTTTAACTGATTCATTTTGTTGCCTTTTAGTCTTTTGTCTGACATTTTTTGTTTCACCTCTTCCACAATGGCAAAATGTTTGCCTTTGAGAACTTTTTTCATCCAGTGAAACAAAAAATAGTCACTTGGGGGTAAGATGAGTATAGGAGTCATGCCACCTTTGGTCAAAAACAGCTGAACATTCTGTGTGGTTGAACAGGTGTGCTCGTACATCACCCATCATGAAATGGGTAAGTGCATCTAAAGAATCTTAAAAAAAAAATAATAATTCATTGAAGTGAATGCAGCCTCTCACAACACCACTAGCTGGTACGCTGACGCAGACAAGTTACTTGAACACTTACCTAGCAGGGAAAGCTTATACTACAAAGGGCTTGCCCTCCAAGAAAAAAAAAAGATAGCAAATGTATTTTGTCTTCCTTATAATTCTCTAAATTACATTTTTCTTAAGATTACTTTATTGTAAGAATACAGTATATAATACATATAACATACAAAATATGTGTTAATTTAATATTGATGTTATTAGTAAGACATCCAGTTGACAATAGGCTAGTTGCAGTTAAGATTTTGAAGAGTCAAAAGTTAAACATGAAGTTTTGACAGCACAGGGCTCTGTGCCTCTAATCCCTGCATTGTTCAAGAATCAACTAATATCTTTTCTTCAACCATTGCAAGATTCATGACTGAGACCCCAATAATAGAAGTCAAACTAACAAGAGAACAGCATAGAAAATGTAGTTAACTAAGGTTTATGTGACATGAAAGAAAGACCCAGGGAAAACTATTTTTACAGACAGTCATGCATAAGCCTGATTGGAAGACTGAAGAGTATAATCTAATAGTATTAAACTGAGAAGACCTTAACAAGACCTATTTGCCTGAATTCCTCTTGGTCTCCAAGTGTAAGCCAGAATCATCTTGAATGAGGATCTTATGACCTACTTTCAGGTGAGATAGGTCAGAAAACCTTTTTATGACCATATTTCAGTAGAGAAAAGAGGTGAGAGAAAGAGAAAAAGAAAGTCAGAGAATGAACTTCTTGCTTCTGCTATTCTTTAGTTCCTTTCAGCTTAAAATACTCCGTAAGCCAAGGTGTCACATTTTAGGGTATTATTTTCTAAGCCCCAACAATAGTGAAAGGAAGGGTAATTGCAAGAATTAAATCCTTAAGTATGGATCCAACCCACAAAATGAGGGCTAGCATTACATAAACTTTAATGGTGTGTTTTGTTATGGGTTTTCTACTTTGTGCAATTAAAATCTTTAAATTAGAATGGGAATTTAAATTTAAAATGTAAAAGCTACTGATGTTCAAGTAAGAAACTTACTGTCTGGGTTAGAATATAAATACTAATTGAAAATAAAGAGAGGTGAGATTAGAGAACAGGATGGTTTGTTGATGAAAATTGTTAGTGGATATGAGTATTTGGATTTCTCAAGATTAATAATAAAGAGATATACTGTAGATAGATTAGTGCCACTCTAAAGGCATTGCTTTTAAATATTCTTCTAGGTTATGTTCTTTCAATTAAAAATTTTGCAAACTAAGTCTTATGAAATCACCTGAGGCAAAGCTTCTGCAAACACAATCAATTTAAGACTAAGTTTTGATGCCTTCCCTCACTGGTCTAAATGTATATGCTTTAAAATACAGAAAAATAAAGATTACTGGCCAACAGTTTCAACTCTATGGGATATGTGTCATTAAAGTAGGGTAATCAGTCTCCTAGTACATTTAGGTTATCAACCTATCAATATGTGATTAATTAAGAAGGCTTCACCCTCAATTAGTTTTTGAATAAAACCTAATGCAGAAGCAGAAGCATTGCTTATGTAATTAGAAATTTAGTTGTACTCCTGGCCTCACATTTTTCAATAAGCTTGTAAGAAGAAATTTGGGCACATACATAGGAACTATAGATAGATTTATTCAAGGTGATAAAATACACTAGTTATTTTAAACTTTTAGCAGGTCAATGAGCCACGTATGTTAGTGTTTTCTTTACATCAAAAATTCTATTTTAATTCCTCCTTAAAATATATGTAAACATAATAAATATTAAAGGTTTGGAGAAGGTAGATTAATAGCTCAATGTATGATCTGACTTTTAATTTATTTTATAACACTAAAATATATATTTATATGATAAACTATGATGCTGCTGAAGAAACCATTTATGCTACAGAATTGGACTAATGCTACTTTTCTCCTGGGTTTCAAAAATGATTATTTGTGAGAAGGCAATATATTTACACCTGTAATAAACAGATTCCTTTGGGCATTGCAAGGGACCTAAGGACACATCATAATAATACTCAGCCCTGGCACTGACTTCTCCCAGGAGTATATGACCATTTTAGTAAACAATTCACCCTTTTCCATGACCAAATGAGACCAGTTCCAAATGTCCCTCAAATCTATGTCTCTCATTCCATGTTTACCAGCTCTATACCAAAGGAGACCCTTTCTATATCTCACTTATGAATCCTACTCACTTCACTTTTCTCTCATATAACAGTTTGACTTGACAGTCCCAAACATTCCTAGCCAAATATAATATAGTGGCTAATTTATAATCATTAAATAATCAAACATGAAAGCATTTACTTTTTGGCATAATTATTTTTTCTTTCATTAGTAAGGAAAGCATATTTTATGTTGCATATATAAGATGTTTCTCAGTAAACTTTGCTTGCTTTATAAATATCTGATAGATTAAAAAATGGCATTTCTCTTGGTGGGTTGAATGGTAGTCTGTGTTAGTTGCACCCTATACTGATTCGCTCATTGACTGTATATTTATTTTTTGAATTGTTAATATATTTCAAGAGTGATCTGGGTACTAAGAATACAAAATGATTAAGATAGTTTTTATTCTTATAGAAATGCGTGATTTTATTCTAGTTTATCTTAACTTATACAAAAAGAAGTAAATGCTTAGAGAACAAGATACTTTAATCCAAAACATAGAAAAAGACATGTTAAAGAATGAAGAAATGTTAGTCTTATAGCAGATAAGTGGTGGAAAAACATTTTAGGAAAGGTAAATAACTACTCAAAGCCATTCAGGTAAAAGAGCAAATTACAAGTATTTTGATATAACTAAAATGGTGCAAGAGTGATAGTAAAGCTGGAAAAATTGTCAAGGACCAGACATGGGAACTTTTGAAGAGTTCTGTGAAATTTGGATGTCATACTGATGACTAGGGGAAAGTATTAAATAATTTTAAGTTGATGACTGACATATTTAGATTTGCTTCTGTTTTATTTTCTTCAAGATTATTGTGATTGTATTTTGATATAAGGATTTGATGCAGAAGACAAAGAAGACTTTGAGGAAGCTACAATGGTTAAACATATGAAAAATAATAAAAAGTCAATAAGACAGAGGTAGAGAGGATGGTGTTCACAGAACTGGGTACCCAACTGGAAGTAAGAGCATTTGCTGATGTAAAATTTTGCAGAGCAGGTTTCAGAGCTTTAGATGAGTAAACAAAATCTGGGTTTCTGTGATATATACATATATATAAGTGGAAACATATAGGTGGAATATATAAAAATGGAAATATATAAATTTTCCATATGTATGGAAAGACACAATCGGTAGTCAAATGGGCAGGTGTATAACCCAGAACAGGGAACATTCAACAACTCAACCCAGAACTGCACCAGTCTATGCCTAACAGAGTGCCACTGATTGGAGAAACAGATGTAATAAAGTTTGTTATGTCTGGCCAAGTCTCCATTTCAAGGGGGGTCAACATTCCACTGACTTCCCAATATTTCCATTTCTTTGGCGGGACAAAGTCCTCTCTCTCAAATCATTAGGCAAATTAATCTCTAGGGCTGTGTCCTCCATTGCAGCATTCATTATTCTTTCAGTTTTAGCAACCTAGAGAGCATTCTTTTCCGTATAATAAGTGACAAAGGACAAGAATTTTGATAATGTTTTGAACACACCCTGCTTTTCAAATGAAGAAGCCTATTAATGTTAGATGACCTGGTTAGACAGGATAAAAAATAAGTCAGAATGGGGGTACTAGATATTAAAAGACTGAAATGTCTGGTGCCCTTAATAAAAGATTGAGCTAGAATCCCTTTGGTGATGCTTTAGGAAACTGCTAGCCATTTGATGTAGTCAGAAGATGATTTAATGCACTGCTAATGTATTTAGCCCTGGTCAAACTATTCCCACTGCTTTGACATACTTTTTCCATCCCACCCTATCTCATTGTTAGAAAAACCTTAACAATGATGGAATATTTTTTTCTGAAGAGTTCTGATATTATAACAAAATAATTTGATGAGTACTGAGCTGATGATTTTAGCACATTTATCCATATCACATATCTTTGGCTCACATGTGCCTCTAAATTTCTAAATAGCTGATCATAGTAATGTCCCTTGCATATGTTAGATGCAAGCAGCATCAAGCCCAGAGTCCTTTGACAAATGTTTAAATCCTTTCATAATCTGACCCCATCCAGAGGTAGGTTTACTATGAAGGTAATAAAGCATAATATTCAGAGCCTCCTCAAGTTTTAGAAGGAAATGACACAGATTCCTTCTAAGACCTACAAAAGGGTCCTAACATTGTGTGGACAAAGCGTATGTAAGAGCGGGAAAATCAAAATATTTTTCTTTTGTACCATAGTTAGAATTGCCACTCTTTCAGCCCCTACTTCCTTTTTTCCACAATTAACTCTCATGTTCGATGGTGTTGATTATGAGGGACCACCTCAAGGAAAAGTAAGCAGACAGGACATTCAGCTTATGCTTAATGTGGTATATCTGTGTAGTTCACAGTCAGTATCCTGCATAGCTAGGTTATTGCCAGCCACCTAGTATAGGAATGACTTCTGGGAGTATTTCTACTACTTATTGTATTGACTCATCTGATGTCATGAAAAGGTCTAGGTGACATGTCAATGTTTGATACTGCCTGAAATCAAAATATGTATGTAGTGGAGAAGAAACAAGATTTGAAATCTACTAGGAACATTTTGTGAAGAATTTTACAGTCCTCAGAAATCTAAAACTATAAGCAGAGTATTTATTTACCATAGATCTCTAGTCTAAATGATCAATAACAAAAAAAATTATGCAAAGGAAAAGGCAGAATCATCTTTCTACTCTTCCTAATCAATATGATGCTTCAAAATTATTATTATATGAAGAGTAATTATAGAGGATGCAACCTTACATGCACAAAAAAAAAAAGTGTTGTAGAGGTGTGTCTGGTACTAAGTAATAAAAATGTGATACTATTTTTCTAGATTTTCATTAGCTTTTCAGATTTATAAAATGTTGTGATTACATTATGCTATGGTCTGAATGTTTGTATTCCCCCTAAAAATTCATATATTGAAATTTCAACATCCAAGATGATGGTGTTAGGATGTAGGGTCATTTGAGAGGTGAGTAGGTTATGAGGGTGAAGCCCTCATGAATAGGATTAGTGCCTTATAAAGCAGCCCTCAGAGGCCAGGCACAGCAACTCACACCTATAATCCTAGCATTCTGGGAGACCAAAGTCAGAGAATCTCTTGCACCCAAATGTTTGAGACCATCCTGTACAACATAGCAAGATCGCATGTCTACAGAATTAATTAATTAATTAATTAGCTCCCAAAGATTTGTCTTCATCCTTCTGCCATGGTGAAAACATGGTGACAAGACACCCTCTAAGAGAAAGTGGGCCCTCAGTAGACAACAAATCTATAAGCACCTTGATCTTAGATTTCCCAGCTTCCGGAATTGTGAGAAAAGAATTTCTCTTTTTATAAGCCACTCAGTCTATGGTAATTTTTAATAGTATCCTGAGCAGACTAAGACCTATTAAAAAATCCAAATAAACTTTTTCTTTTATAACTGAGAAAACATACAGTTGTGCTGTCAAATCAGATTCCTACAATAAGATATCGAACTTCACTAATAATTGTAAATTTATAAGCAGTTATGAGACAGAGATAGGCAGGGGGACAACCAAGACCTTCCATGAAGTTCCTTTGAGACTTTCTTCGCACATTTGAGCCCAAGTTAACATGGAACATCTCTAAGCAAAGTGTGTAGACACATGACTTAAAGAGGAATCCATTTTGATCCTGACACATCTCCATTTTATACACAGATAGTTAAATAGCTCATGTGACATTTTCCAGTAAATCCACAGATTTTAGTCTCAGTGCTTTATAAAATCAACTTCCTTGTATATGTGGTAAATACTGCCTGCATTTCCCCCCTTGACATACTTTTGAATATACTACTTCCACTTTATCATTGAATTTTGCTGGTTCTCCATCTCTATTCACATCGCTTTGACATTCCCCCAAACATGGTTGATATTTCTCATCTGAGACTTTTCTGGTGTGGGTATCTTTTACCACGGCCTGGTAGCAAACTAACAATTGCTTTCTAATGGTCTATAATGAACAACGTACAATCCAAGACTCAAGATGCCTTGGTCTTCTTTGTGTTCTGCCAAATGCTTTGGTCTACATATGTTCAGCTGTGGCTTCTAAGGACCAAGTGGGACTACCTGCACCACCATCCTTTGTAGATCATTTTATGTTTATTTCTGCTCGTGACCGTCTACACATTTAATTTTTGTAGTGCCTTTGTGAATAGGAGCCATCAGGCTTCCTGGAAAATGAAAAGAAATTTTTTTAAATCAAAAGCTGAATAACCCTGCAAGCCTCCAAGTGTCTTTCTTTTTGGTAGAGTCTGTGAGAATTTATTTCTCAGCTAGGAGGATGTTCTTGGTTGCCCAAGTCCATGTAATTCATAGGAATTTCACAGACATTTCAATTTTAACTAGAAATGTCAACTAGAGTCCATTTGTCCTCCAGAATGTCTTCCTCCAAGGCATCAGTGATAATTGTGCTATCAATGCAGTACACTAACTTGTTCTAATGGTTATCAAGTTCCAAGTTCTACCTCGTTAGATTGTAGCCATATGCCGAGAATTCAAATTTTTTCATTTCAGAGAAGTGAATGTATGCTGACTGCAAACTGTACCTGGCCAGACTCCAAATCTATTATTGAAAAGAATAAGTCAGCCAAGTAGGTAACATCATACCAGTCTCTCTGAGCTGGTGATGCTTCCTGAATAGTCTTCCCTGTATCCAGTACAAATGAAGCAAACTGCAGAATCACCTTGTCTAACCATCAATGTTGCAATATTAACCTTGAAATATTGGCTTCCATAAGCATTGGCCACAATGGACTATTACAAGGGAAATACAGGAATCAAAACTCCCACTTCAGCTATTTTTTAATGAGAGCAATTATTTCTTGTTTCCTTCCTGGAACTATCTATTTCTTCCTTCACTAGTAAGGAAGGCCTGCTTCTAAAGATTTCCATTTATCACAGTCTGTTAAAATTGCATGAGAAAAGATAGATTTATCAGCTACCCTTCCTGTCAAGGGTAACATGCCCTATGTGTACAAAGTGCCCATCCCAAGTTTGCATTCACAAAAAGGAGAGAGACCATCTTACACAGTCAGACTTTCCAAATAATAATGCCACCCATACCTTGATATTCACTAGAAGTACCTCTAACCCTCCCAGGTTTACTTCCATGCCATTGAGAGAAAAATTCCACTCCTGACTACTTTACACTGGGCACTCATGTCTAACATTGTTTGCCCACCCCACGTCATTTGCGTGAAGTCTAAAATCCTTTGCCAGAGATTAAGCATGGAGATCTTGGCTTCTCAGTCAATCATTTTTCAGATATTATGCCTGAGTATTTAGTTAAGGAAGTAAATTTCTCCGGAGAGGATATATAGAACAAATATATTATGGCCCTTTAAGAGATAAAAGAGTAGCTGGGGCAACTACCCTGCCTTCACCCACCACAGCTTGTCAGTTAGTTAGTCAGACCATCCTGCTGTCTTTGCTTATAAAAGTTTGTAGCCACCTGGGGATCAGTCATCAACACAAATAATCACCTCTGTCCCGCAATAGATAACATCATCAGCATATTCCCCTGATTATTTCTATAATAACATGTCAATAATTATTCTTCAGGCTTTTCTGATGTTTTGCTTTTAAGTGTCCTAACACTTGAACAAAAAGAATCCTCTTGAGATTCCATAGTTACCTGCACCTGGTCTTGAAATAGGGACCGAGCGCTTAATTCACAGACACTGATACCAAAGTACAAGTTATAAAAAGGAGAGGTTTATTAGCCAAGAGCCAGCTGGCAGCCACTTACCTGCTGAACATGCAAGTCCCACAACAAGGGCCTCCATTTGCTATAGGGGCTTGCTTAAATGGGGCAAAACCACATTGAGACTTTCCAAGTGGGCTAAACCACAACATCCTGGAGGCCTAGGTACTTTTCAAGCAATGCTAGCTGTGTTTACAGAAGCGGGAAAAAAAAAAAAAAAAAGCTGTGAAACAGTTTAACCTAGCCAGCAGGTGCTATTGCCAGTTTCCAGGAAGGGAACTTTTTAACTGTGCAAAGGCTGAGTTTATGCTTATCCTAATTTTTGACATTGTAGATGTCTTTTAAAGCCCACTTCCATATTCCTCCCTTTCAGTTGTTCCTGGAGTCATATCCTTGACTCTTATACAAGGGATTATATTGAGTTCTTAGGACCATTAATTTTACTGATAACACATTATTTTTAACATAACCAAGGAGACTTATGTATAGGTCTTGTTTTTTTCAAGGAGCAATAGTTTCGCACCCCCATGCAGCACAGTGGTATTGTCCTGCTTTGTGGCAACGGGCTGGTCCCAATGCCGGGCAAGCATAAAAACCAACAGATTTAAGTCCTTTCTCATAAGTTAAGATGCCGCATTCATCAGTGTGTGTGCCCCTGAGGGTTAAACCTGGCCATAATTTACAAAAGTCAAAAAAAATTTTTTTTTTTGAGTTGGAGTCTCACTCTGTCACCCAGAGTGGAGTGCAGTGGCCCCTCCCGGTCACCGCAGCCTCGACCTACTGGGTTCCGGGGATCCTTCCGCCTCAGCCTTCCAAGTAGTTGGAACTACAGGCATGTGCTACCATGCCAGGCTGATTTTTTATTTATTGTAGAGATGAGGTCTTGCTGCCCAGGCGGGTCTTGAACCTGCGGGCTCAGGCAATCCATTCACCTCAGCCTCCCAAAGGTGGAGGATTACAGGCTGAGCCACCGAGCCTGGCACAAAAGCCAAATTAAAGACAGGCTGCCCGCTTCCTCTGTAGGTGGCAATGACGGTCCCAGTAACAGTATTTCTCAGTTCCCAGGAATAGTTCCCTGGAGTATAGAGATTATGTGGGCTAGGCCAATAGGCCTCAAGCTGTGGAAAGTATGCAAGGAATATGATTAAGATACTGGGACCTGCAAAAGTCTTATCTTTAGAGAATCTTCTCCAGTAGCTGGTTTGATGACTTTCCATGTCTCTGGGGGTGCGGTGGTGGTTGCCTTTACTTGTGAATGATGAATCCAGGGGCAGACACCACTGACTTTGACGGCCGTAGGAGTAGTAAGGATTACTATGTGGGACCCTTTCCACCTTGGGGTGAGGGCCTCAGCTTTGTGCCGTTTTATTCATACCTGGTCACCGGGCTGGAACGGGTGTGGATGTTCCAGAACCAGTTTCTGGAAGGCTGCCTGCACGGTCTCAGTGACAGCTTGCTGAACTCTTTGAAGAGCCTGCAGTGACTGAAGCAAATTATGGTTAGACAGTTCTAGTGTTTTTTCCAGTCCAATTTTTGGAAGTAACGGTGGGGGCCGTCCAAACAGAATTTCGAGGGGGGTTAGACCTTTGATGTAGGGGAACACCTGGCCCTTAAGAGGGCATAGGGAAGGAATGCTACCCAACCTTTGCCGGTCTCCAGGGTTAATTTGGTCAAGGTCTCTTTAAGCATCTGATTCATTCTTTCTACCTGTCCTGAACTCTGGGGATGATAAGCACAATGTAAGTTCCAATTTATTCCCAAGATTTTTGCAATACCTTCAGTAAGTTTAGAAATAAATGCTGGGTCATTATCTGAGCCTATTGAGATAGGTAGATCATATCTTGGTATGTTGTTATTTAAGAGTTTCTTTACTGTTACAGAAACGGTTTCAGTTTTTGTAGGAAATGCCTTGACCCATCCTAAGAAGGTGTCTACTAAGACCAATAGGTATTTATATTTATATTGCCCAGGTTTGACTTCTGTAAAGTTTATTTACCAATGTCTCCCAGGGATTAGTCCCCTATCTCGGACCCCTTGGGTGGATACACTGACCTTAGCATCATTAGTCTGCTGGCATGACATGCAGCCTTGAATGAGCTCCTGGGCAAGCTGGTCCAGATGAGGGAGATAGATTTCTTTTCTCACAAGTTTGGTTAGTTTTGTCCTTCCCAAATGAGTACTTTCGTGGAGCTGCCTTAGGAATTGTTGTCCCAAGACTCGAGGGAGGAAGGTTCTGCCATCCTGAAGTTGAAGCCATCCATCTGGGTTTGAGGTTGTCTGCAATTTTTGTGCAGCGAGGAGGTCCTCTTCTGTATATTTTGGTGGCACACATAGAACTGGAGAAGGCAGCGCCAACAGGCAGGTGGTTCTGTGGTAAGCAGCTTCTTTGACTGTTGATCTGCTTTTTTATTTCCTATTGCCTCTTTTGAGTTTCCTTTTTGGTGGCCTGGGCAATGGATGATGGTGACTAGTTTGGGGGACCATATTGCTGCCAGGAGGTCTAAGACCTCTGCTTTATTTTTTATAGTTTTCCCTTCTGAGGTGAGCAATCCCCACTCCCTGTAAATTGTCCGTAAATGTGTGCAGTTGCAAATGCGTACCTGCTATCAGTGTAGATGTTGCAACTTTTCCTTCACCTGCTTTTAGGGCCTCGGTTAGGGCAATTAGTTCTGCTTTTTGGGCAGATGTTCCCTGCGGGAGAGGCTCAACCCAAATAGTTCTGTGTAGAGTGACCACCACTGCCCCTGCATACCTTACCCCATTCTGAATGAAACTGCTGCCATCAGAGAAAAACGTTAGGTAGGAGTTTGTTCTCGGGACATTGGTTAGGTCCCAGCACAGCTTCTGGGACTCAGTTGTTTTATAATAATTCAGCAGCCCTGTGGGTCTTTCTTCTGGTAGTAAAGTTGCAGGGTTTAAGCTAGGGGTATGCCGGAACTTGATGTGGGGTTGATCTAAAAGCAGCGCTTGATAATGGGTTATTCGGGCATTCAACATCCATTTGTCAGGGGCCCCTTGGAGTAATGACTCCACTGCATGCGTGGCTGTGACAGTCAGATTCTGTCTGAGTCCTTTACTAACATGGCAATGGCTGCTATAACCCACAAGCAGGGCAGCCAGCCCGAGGCTACCAGGTCCAGTTTTTTTTACAAGTAGGCAACCTGCCTGTTTCATGGACCGAGCTTTTGGGTTAGGACCTCCCAGGCGATGCCTCATTTTTCATCCACATAAAGTTGGAAAGGTTTTTTAATATCCAGCAAGGCCAGGGCTGGAGCTGAGACCAGGGCATTTTTAAGGGCTTGGAAAATTTTGTTCCCCTCCAGTGTTCATTTAAAATTAGCCTCTGGTCCCTTGGTTAATTCATAGAGGAGTTTTGCAAGTTTAGCAAATTTAGGCATCCATAGTCGGCAGTATTTTACAGCTCCCAAGAATTCCTGGACTTGCCTTTTGCTTCCTAGGGCCGGGATGCCTTCTATAGCCTGAATGCACTGGGCAGTCAGGAATTTTTTTGCTAGTGGAATTTTTCGCCCAGTTCCAGTTTCTCTTTTCCCAGTTGGCTGTTTGGGTTTAACTTCCTGTAGAACTGCTACAACTACTTTGGCCATCTTTTTGGTTTGTTGGTCTTCAAGTGAGTCCCTGCTACTATAGATCTTCTGGGCTACCTTGGTTAATTCTGATAAACTTTTCCCTTCAAATCTTTCAATTTTCTGCAATTTTTTCTTATATCAGGGTCTGACTAGAAGACAAAGTCTATAACTAAAGTCCTCCGATTTTCTGGAACCTCTGGGTCTATGGTAGTATATGTCCGATAGGTCTCCATAAGGCATTCCAAAAAAGCCGTGGAAGATTCCTGTGGACCCTGAGTTACCTCACTTACCTTAGACAAATTTGTGGACCACCTGGCGGCGGCCCAGAGACCCCCCATTAGAGTCTGGCGATAGGTGGTGAGACACTCCCTACCGTGATAGGTGTTCAGGTTCCAATTAGGCCTCTCAGCAGGGAAGACACGGTCCACACAGTCCTGCTCTGCTGGTCTGCTGTCTGGTCCCAGGACCAATTCTCTTTCCTCCGCAGTAAAAAGGACTTGGAGGAGCTGTTGGCAGTCATCCAAAGAGGGCTGATGGGTGAAGAAAATAGTTTCTAAAAGGCCCATGAGGCTCTGAGGTTTTTCAGAGAATGCCGGATTTTGGTGCTTCCAGTTGTAAAGATTACTAGCAGAGAAAGGGACATAAACCATAAAGGACCGGCCTCCCGAACCTCCCAAGTCTAGTCCCGGGGTCTGTCTCAGGGGGAGAACTGTGGAAGTTTGTGGTTCTGAGTTCTCCGAAGACAAGTCAGGGCTAGTTGGTTTATCGGGGGTGGTTGGGCCCTCTGGAGATACATGGGGAAAGAGGGGATAAAGGGGCTGATACAAGGACCCACTCCTGGTGAGTGACAGGCTGAGAACCTTGTGGGTCCCCTGCTCCTGCTCAGTTGTAGAGTAGGGTGGAGGAATTTCATAGTCCTCCAGTGGGCTCTGGAGGACCGGAGGTTTGGCTTTTGGAGTTTCCTGTAGGGCTAAAATACGAGAAGAATTAGCTTTCTTTTTGGCTTTTTTTCATCCATGATGGCTGCTTCACTACCAGGAGGTACCAGGCAGTGATGTACAGGATCTGGTCTGGGTGGCATTGATAGACGAACTGTCAGACCTTCCCCACTGTGGCAGGGTTGAAGGTCCCCTCCAGTAACCAGCTGCAATTAAGAAATGTGGGCCATTCAAGGGAACAAAAGATGATTAGGTTTCCTTGGTTTACCTGATAACCCGACTGCTGTGCCACTTCTTGGAAACTATTGAAATGGCATAAAACCAGTTGCAGAGGGTTGTCAGGCTTAGAGCACTGCTACCCCATACTATTGATAGCAATGACAGGCACAACAGTGACTAGCACTGAACAAATAAAGACAATAACACAAACTGAACAGACAGACTAACTGCCCGAGGGCAACACTGGAGGGTCCAGTTGTCTCACCATGACCTCAGACCCAGGAGTTAGTGCTGCTTCCAACTTTCTTGTGGGTCCAACCAGAAGTGCACACAAACAGAACAGGAACTTGACTCACCTCTCAGATGGCTCTGAGGACATTGTGAGTCTGCCAGAGATGGCAATCAGCTGTTTGTGAGTTCACAGACTCACCAGGCCTGATAAACACTGAGATTCATGGGTATGCAGACCCACAAGGTCAGCTGGTGATTGGGGTTGGGGATTAAGCTCTTGGATCTCCTGGGCAAGCTCCCAAATGAAATAGGGACCGAGCGCTTAATTCAAAGACACTGACACCAAAAGCACAAGTTACAAAAAGGAGAGGTTTATTAGCCAAGAGCCAGCTGACAGCCACTTGCCTACTGGACATGCAAGTCCCACAGCAAGGGCCTCCATTTGCTGTAGGGACTTGCTTAAATGGGGCAAAACCACATTGAGACTTTCCAAGTGGGTTAAACCGCAATATCCTGGAGGGCTAGGTACTTTGCAATGTTAGCAGGGTTCACTGAAATGGAAAAAAAAAAAAAAGCTGCTAAACAGTGTAACCTAGCCATCAGGTGGTGTTGCCAGTTTCCAGGAAGGGAACTTTTTAACTGTGCAAAGGTTGAGTACATGCTTAACTGTGCAAAGGCTGAGTTTATGCTTAGCCTAATTTTTGACATTGTAGATGGCTTTTTAAGCCCCCTCCCACAGTCTCTAGCTATGTATATAGATTTTGAGCAATCAGTGGCCACAATTGAGTTACTTTGCTAGTGAAAGTTATATAGTTCCTGGTTGTCAGAGAGGCATGAGAAGCTATTCAGAACAGGAAAATCTGATCTTAGTGATTTTATTTTTTCTAACTGTAACCTCCTCTTTCCTTAGAAATTTAGCTTCTGACAGGGCTTTTGACAATGGCCAGGGAATGAATTTTTCTTTAATTTGCCCTTTTTTCTGCCACTCCCTGTCTATCCACCTAGTCATTTTCCTCAGATCTAGATTGATTTCCTATGAATTCCATTGATAAGGCTTATTCCAGTAATAAACCTTGGGTTTTCACAATTTTATACAAAGGCTGGTAGGCAGCCAACTTGGCATTAAGTCCTCATCATATTTTCCCCATCTACTCTTTTTCTTGACAAAATAATAATAGTAATAGTAATAGTAATGGAGCTCTTATGATTTGTGAATCTGAAAATACAACCCTGCTCAATGCACCTATCTGAAAAAACATAAAGATCATATTTTAAAATCAGATTCACATAAATCAGAGACCTTATCCAGTATCACAGACAGGAGACCAGAAAATTTTACCCTAAAAATTGGCACCCTGATATGCTGATTATTTTAGACTAAAGACTTAAAGGTCAGCAGATGCTAGAAGAGACTTTATTTTTATATTCTCTTATCTAACTGAAGACTAGACCCGCCAAAGAAAGCACAATTACTTTCCATCTTCTCTCTGAAATCTCATTATTAAGTTAATTTCTATATACTGAGCCCATTCTTTCTCCCTAATAATCATTTACTATCCTTTAAAATAATCACCTACATTTCTTATTTCCCCCATTCTCTCTGAAGTTGGGCATATGAGCATTTATAATGAATTGCATTATTGAGTAGTCATTCTGAAGCTATTCCCCCAAGTTGTATATTTTTTTCCTGTTAATTTGTCTATTGTCAATTTGTTTCAACCGACTTAGACTTGAACCTTCAGAGTGAAAGGTTAAACTTCCCAATACAAACTTTAACAAAAGTTTTTTAAAAATCAAGGAATCATGAGACAGTGGGAAGGCTTCAGGGCCTTCAATGTGGCTTTCTGATGTGTTCTGGGCCTATATCAATATATTATTCTCCAAGTGATGTATGTGGGAACATTTCTTACACTCTGGTCATTGCAACATTTCCATTTTATATTCAGATAACTACACAATTAATGTGACATCTCCCCTAGAGTCATGCCTCATATAGGTATAACTTCCAGGTTTCTTTTTTACCTCAAGCAATCCTAGGAAACCAAATTTATCCTTGGGTAAAGCATTCCAAAAATAGTTATCCTCCTACTAGCAAACACCATCAGTCTGTTTGCAGAGAAAACTGTCATTAGCAAGCTTACAATGAAATTGGATGAGGTCACCTTTTTTCTCTCCTGGAAGTATCCCCTTGCCCAGAAAAAAGGGAAAGAATAGAGTACAGACCCCCTACTTACCTTTTACTTACCAGTGACTAAATTAACATTTGTTATCCTGAATTCTTTTTCCTAAAAAGGCACCCCCAAAATTTATCTTTCAAGTACTCCTCACATGGGATTAATTCTTGACTCTGCTATATACAAGCAATGAGAGAAGAGTGAGAGTATATTTTCACCATTCTCTCCTTAGTAACATTTATCTTTTTCTAGTGCACTTTGTCTGTACCCTTCTATGCCCCATTTATTCATCCTGTGCTCTTTCCTACCTGTTCAACTCTGCCTGAAGTCAACTAACAAATAGCTACATCATTTTAGTGCCTACTGTTTGTCATGAACTTTTCTAGGCAACTTACAGGATTGAAAATCACAACATCAACCCTGCAAAATAGTTACCATTGTGCATATTATAGTCATTTTCTCAACATTATATAGTTAACAGATAGTAGAGTGTAAACTCAGATCTAACTTTGTGTCTGATTGCATTCAAAGTGCAGTATTCTTTACCATATCATGATGTATTGAATCTAGTCTACTGTATATAATCTTCGCTACATGTTTAATTTACATATGTTTTACCCTTCCTATTAAATGATAAGCACATTTATGGAAAGTACCATGCATTTTTAATCTTAATATCCTTCTTCACATTGAATATCACCCATCCATATTGTAACAATTTGGTGAAATCTGTAGAATATATACATGAATGAATAGGTTATATAATAAAAATGAAGGCCACATTTTCTGCTTATTTTGCAATTCCTAGGGTAGGAATATAGTATAAACATGTCTATAAATTTTTGCTGGCTGATGATGTGTTCAGGTTGTTATATTTGTTAGATTAAGGAGAGACTATGTCAGTAAAGACCCCAAAAGGCCGAGACTTAAAGAGTACAGAAATGTTATTTCTCTCTCATATAAAGTATTGAACAGCCAGGCTCGGTGGCTCAGCCTGTACTCCTGCACCTTGGAAGACTGAGGTGAGTGGATTGCCTGAGTCCATGGGTTCAAGACCCGCCTGGGCAACTTGGCGAGACTTCATCTCTACAATAAATCAAAAATTAGCCAGGAGTGGTAGTGCATGCCTGTAGTTCCAGCTACTTGGAAGGCTGAGGCAGAAGGATCGCCGGAACTCAGCAGGTCGAGGCTGCGGTGACTGGGAGCATGCCACTGCACTTCAGTCTGGGAGACAGAGTGAGACTTCAACTCAAAAAATAATAATAATAAAAGATTTTTTCCAATTGTCGGTTAATGTAGGTGTTTTGAGCACTTTTAAGGCAAAGCTCTGATGTTCAGTAGGGAAGTGTGTTAAGTACATTTTAGGCTAATAATATTTTCAACTTATGATGAGTTTATTGGTATATAACTCCGTTGTAAGTCAAGGATTATCTGTATTATATGTAGCAAGGATGGGCTAATGTGGTAACAGTCAACTTTCAACTTAAACGAGCATCTTATTGCTTATCCATTCTCTAGGTCCATCGTGGGTGAGTTAGGAACTCCACTCAATATTTTCTCTTAACCTTTACTCTGAGATCCTGACTACAACTGGGATCTCTGTCTGATGCTGTGAAAGAAGAAAAAAAATGTATAATTCCTAAGTGTCTTGCATTGACATTTATATAGTCTGGACCAGTCATGACACTTATTATTTCCATTAAAAATTTCTTGTCAAAAAAAAAAAAATACATTGGTGAGAACTAGTCACGAGGGAAGTATCAACAAATACTGAGATGCCATGAATTGCAAGCCTAATTTGTACCCAAAAGTAACATTTAGCACATCCTGAAAAGGTGAAGGATGAATTTGGTTTGTAGCAAATGGCACTCAACACTGACCTATCAGCCTGAAGACATTTCAGTGGCGAACGAGTTTCTCATATACTAAAATTATTTTGTTGGGATGAAACTGACTTCAAGCTCAAATCCAATGATGGGTGTTTATTGACCTAAATCGATCCATACAATCTTATCCACTTGATCATGGTGATTGAATACGAAATAGACATCTAACATAAATTACTCTAGTCAGCATAAAATTGAGAGTTCATTTTAAAGTTGAGGGAGAGGCATAGTCTCTGAGTATAAAGAAGAAATATGTATCCTTGGCAAATGTTAGCACCCACCTTTGTAAGACATATTACCCACACATGAAAATTATCATTTTTCTACACTGTTGGGTTGCTAGATAAAATCAACTTTGAAGTTTTTTAATTAAGACAGTTTATGCTGGATATTCTATTACTGACAAAATTATGTTCTAAGTGATTAAGTTGGCCTGAAAGACTTTAGAAAACTTGCATTTGTATAACCACAAGAAAGAAAAGGTATATGAGTCAAAAGGAGAAACTGTTACTTATAAAAAGCAGCACCTGAATTTCTCCTAGAAATTGTATTGAAGATAACTTGTTAAAATGAGCCAATCCCCTACTCTTAACCTGTGACTCTGTTGTTGTATTTGTCAAGTCAACTAAAAGACCCTGATAATGACAAAGAAAGGTTTTTGGAGTTCTTGAGATCATCTAAGATAGAGACAAAAAAAGAAGTGGAATACAGAAAAAAATGTAGGTGGCAAAATTGCAGAAGGCTATAAGCTATGCAATTAACCCCCACTATTGATAGTCTCCTAACCAAAAAAATAAAAACTCTAATAAAGTCTACTGATCTGATAAATGCTTAGGACCAGATTTATATTCTGTGTAAATGAGCTTAGGTTGGGATTTTATAGAAGCAAACTCCACGTGGAAAAGTCAGAGCTCAGAAGGCAGAAGAGGTAAGAACATACGAGGGAGAACCGCCTCCCACCCCCCCAAAAAAACACCAGACTTTTATTTTTTTAAAGTGTATTTATTCTTTCATGCTTACATTTCAGTCACCTTCGAGGTGCTATCTACTTGATGTAATATACCTATCAATACTCTTCCACTGCTCGGAACAGTTTTTGAACTCATCGATCTTGATGCTTTTGTGATTCTGTCGTTTTTTGTTTCTCCTCTTGCCTGTCAGCAGCATGTTTCTCTTTGAGAACTTTTTTCATCGGGAGAAACAAACAAACAAAAAGGTCCCTCAGGTCAAGATCAAATAAATAAATTAGGAAGAATGGAACATGGGGTTCATGCCACTTTTGGTCAAAAACTCAGCACGGTGTGGGAAGGTGCGCTTGTAAATCACTCATCGTGAAGTGGGCAAACACATTGAAAGAATCTCCAAAAAAAAAAACAATTCACTGAAATTGAACACAGCCTCTCACAACAATGCTAGCTGGTACACTGACGCCAGTCGGTTCCTAGAACACTTACCTAGACTGTACTACAAGGGGCCCACCCTCCAAAAAGTAATTCTGCTGCTTTTCTGGGGTCCCCTCTCACATATTATTACTCTATTTGTATATGGCATTCAAAATGTCAATTTTTTCCCATAAGCCTGATATTTTCCTTGTAAAAATGATATACAATAGATTTGACAGTTAATATTATGCCCATTCCACTGATGAGGAAACTGAGGTTCGGATAAAGTGAGGGCAAGGATCTTGCCCAATGCTGGATTACCAATAAATAACTGAACCAAAACTAGAATCCAGATTTTTTTTCTAACTTAGGATGTCTGAGCCAGCAAAATGTGTGTGTGTGTGTGTGTGTGTGTGCGTGTGTGTGTGTGTGAAATAAATAGCATTAGACCTAATATTCTTTATTGTCTTCTAACAAACCATGAGTGACAGAGAGGATAAGTGCCCTGAGATGCTGTGCACCAAAATGGAACCAACATGGAGAAGCAAGAGATGCTGAAAAGAAAAATAATTTTGTTCAAACAGACAAGCTTGCAGCACATACATACTGACATTTCTATGAAGAATTAATATCTCATATCTGACTGAAGTAAACCACAGTCATAAATTACAGTACCTGAACTTCGGTGAATTTCAAAAATTCATCACCAGACAAAGATTAATCCCTAAGATCAACAAACACTATTGCAACATAGGAGAGTGAGTCTACTGACAAATTATTCAGAGAAAGGAAGCACTCGAAGGTGAAGAGCCATGACAAGTGAGGTTCCATGGGGATCAATATGAAGACCACTTCAGTTCACTTTTTTTATTTCCAGTGCTTGAATAAAAGCAACCAGTAAAAATGATAAATCTTTTTTAAAAATCTGAAGAACGAGAACAAATTAGGAGAATATAACTGAATTCAGAATAACTTTGAGAAAATTGGAGTCCAGGGAAATATTTTACTGACTAATGTAATTCAGCATGAGTAAATAAATTTGAAACAAGAAGGCTAGAGATAAAAATAGCATAACGTGCAAGAGATAGCCATGATGAACAGACTTTGCACACTCATGGGGTTTTCAAGTATGCAAGAATGAAAAAATTGGGGCATTGGATCACTGCCTGAACATAGCAGCATGGATACATCAATCTTTAATCTCTGAGATGCAGAATGAAAAGTGGCACGGTTTTGTAGTTTGTTGCATATTCCACAAGTTTCTTGTTCTATTTTTGCCAGATTTGGGGTTTTTTTGCCTGCTCTTGCCAATCTATGCATTCCGTTTCCTGAATCAGATCTTATTTTTATGTTTTTCATCATCTTTCACATGCAAAATTTTTTAATTTACAAAAAGCACAGATACAGTAGTTCCCCCTTTATCCATGGCTTCGATTTCTGCAGTTTTATTTTCTGCTTTTCAGTTACCCAAGATCCGAATATATTAAATGGAAAATTCCAGAAATAAGCAATTCATAAATTGTAAATTGCATATAATTCTGAGTAGCAGGATCAAATCCCAACTTGCTCCTGCTCCATCTTTTTTGAGATGAGAATTATTTTTTTGTCTTGTGTATCCACAATGTAGGCGCTCCCAGCCCAGTTGTCACTTATAAGCCATCTAACCATCTCAGCTATCAGATCGACTGTTAATGGTATCTCAGTACTTGTGTTCCAGTGACTCTTATTTTACTTAATAATGCCACAGAGTGCAAGAGTAGTGATGCTGGCATATTGTTATAATTTTTCCACTTTATTGTTAGTTACTGTTCATCTTTTATTGTACCTAATTTATAAATTATCATAGATATGTATGTATAGAAAAAATCATGGTGTATATAGAATTTGGTACTTTCCACAGTTTCAGACATTCACTGGGAGTCTTGGAATTTCTCCCTCCTGAATAATGGGGCACAACTGTATTTTTGACCGAAAAATATTAAAAATTACCAAGTCTAACAGATTTGCTTTATGAGTGAGTTTCAGTATCAATGTTCTTCAAATTTAGGAGATGGGCCATTGCCTTGCTAGACTCTGGTGTGGCCATGTGCTCTTTGAGCTTTGGCTGCCACCATTCTTCCTGGCTTTGGTCCCCTCCCCCACCTTGGGGAGGTGAATCTTCTCTCTCCCTTCTCTTTCTATCTCTAATTTACTTTTACTTTCTTTGTCTCGCAAAAAAATAAAATAAAAATAAAAATTTAGGAGACAGATTATATAATCACTTTCATTCTATCAAGCTTTGAAAATTTCAAAAATCTGTGAATATAATTCCACACATATCACTGTAACCCAGACTGGTAAGGCAGTAACAAGGGAGCGCCTTATCCAATAAGATTGTCTAATTCATACTGGAGAGATACTTGCATTCATCCAAAATGTCTATAATATAAATTTTATATGTCTACATTGCTTAACCATAATAAGCACTATACTGTCCTTCTATTTGATAAACAAAATTAACATTTCAAACTAAATTAGAAATGTTAGGTTTAATACCTTCCCCAAGATTTTATTACTTGCTATAGCTCCAAAATTTTCTTTTTTGTTGTTGTTTTGTTGTTGTTGTTTTGAATCGGAGTCTCACTCAGTCACCCAGGCTGGAGTGCAGTGGCACACTCACAGCCACCCCAGCTTCAACCTGCTGGGTTCTGGTTATCTTTCCACCTCAGCCTTCCAAGTAGCTGGAACCACAAGTACGTGCCACCATGCCCGGCTAATTTTTTGATTTATTGTAGAGACGAGGTCTCACCAAATTGCCCAGGCTCATCTCAAACCCCTGGGCTCAGGCAATCCTCTAGCCTCGGCCTCCCAAAGTGCTAAGATTACAGTCTCCTTCTATTCATTAAAAATTTTTTTAACTGGCTGGGCACTGTGACTCTTGCCTATAATCCTAGCATTTTGGGAAGCTGAGGCAAGAGGATTGCTTGAGCCCAGGAATTCAAGACCCATCTAGACATTATAGCAAGACCTTATCTCTCAAAAAAAAGAAAAAAAAAATTAGCCAAGCATATTGGCACATGCCTGAAGTTCCAGTTACTTGGGAAGCTGAGGTGGAAGGATTGCCTGAGCCCAGAAAGTTGAGGCTGTTGTGAGCCGTGATGGTATCACTGCCCTCCTGCCTGGGTGACAGGGTGAGACCCCAACTCAAAATAAGTAAAGAAATAAACAATGTAAAAAAATATAAAAAGTTGTTTTGTATCTGAGTGCAGTATAACTCAGAATAGAGGCTACATTTCCCAAACTACCTTGCAGGTTGGTGTGGTCTATGGCCAATTTCTTATCAATGGGATGTGATTTGTACAACTTTTGGGTCATGTCATTAAAATGAAGCCCTTCTCTTTCTCCTTCACCAGCTCGCTGGCTGGAATGCAAACAAGGTTATAGGCCATCTTGGACGAAGTAATAAGGGGCAATACCCTAGAGAGGCTGTAGGAATGATGGAGAAGGAACCTGGGTTCCCAGCACAATGTCATCTTCATGCCACCTTTGGCCTGGTCATGACCACACTATATATGAAAGAGATAATGCCTATTTATTTTGCTTAGGCCAGTGTAAGTTTAGTTCTCTATTATCATAGTACCTGAAGATTATAACAAATACACAATTTGGTCATAACAACAGCAAGAATAGTTAGCCATCACTTAGGAGTCAGTTGCAAGAACACAGAGACTAAGAGCAAAAAAAAAAAAAAAAACAGTGTCTCTTATTAAGCCTTGGGAAAGCATTTGGGGGCACTAAATGAAATTGCAAGCAGGAAGACCATGTGCCTCTAGGCTTGCAACTATGGGGAAAACTATGAAGGAAAAAAATCACACAATTAGTATGTTTTGGTTGTTGGCACTTTCAGCAAATTTCAACGAGAATGACTAAGACCGATGCTAGCAAGTGTATATGCTGAAATTGAAAGGAACTTTTCTCAACCTGTGGAAACACAAAGTGGCTAGGATCTGGTAACTTGGGGCCTTGCAGTATTGATCAAGACAACTGGAGTAATTCTGAAAAGTGATTCTGAAAAGGTAGTTTTAGCCAGAGGTCAGTCGATGTGAATCCATCGAACAACTAAAAATCAGATTAAGATTACTGCCTTATTGCTTCAGGCTATTTTCAGGTGCTCCAAGAAAATGGCCATTGTCCTAGGAGAATGAGGAATGGGCAAAGCAGAGAGGCCAGTAAATGTTTTTTTAAGCTTGAAAACTTACCCATATGATATCTTTGCTGTGACTTTTAGCACATGAAATCAATCAAAAATTAAACATCAGCAAATTTCTCAGAAGTTTTAGAGTACATTGTGTAATTAAAGAAACTACAAGGCATTTCTAAAAATTCCTATGCAATCAGGAAAGCCAAAACTGAAGCCCCAAGCATATATAAGCAAGAAAGAAACTGAAAAAAGCTAGTTTTCTTCAAGTACATACTGTCATGCTCACTTCAGGTATAATTTATGCAGATTAATAAACAAGGAAAAGCCTTCCAGACAGCACCATCAGAGGACACAGAACAGTGGACAAGAAAGATTCTCCCAGAGCAAATCAGGAGGTGGTATAATCAAGGAATTTACTCAGTCACCAGTTCAAGACTCCTCTCTGTTCTAGCCCAGTGGTATGTGATGTTTTATATAAATAATTAACTTCCGGGGGTCTCTCTGTCTTGCCTTTTCCAAATAGTTGCTTATAGTGTGGTTTCATATTACACAACCATCTACATTGAGAGTACCATGGGCAGGAAACATGTTATTTAATTCAGAGATGATGCAACACGAGAAGCACATCTCTCCAGTTTCTAAGACTTTTAATTGGAGTTGGTCCTGGAATACAAATGTGGATTGTCTTTCTTTGGGAAGAGAGAATGTGTCCTATACTTGGGAAAGAGAGAGTGCATTGGTATTTGAGTGGCCAAAAGGAAGTATTATGATAAAGACTCTTTGTCCCAAATACTCATTCTTCCCTTTTTTAGATAAATAAATATTTACATTTATCAATAGATTTTTATCTAAGCAAACAGTTGTCAGGATATAGACTGTACTCCCCAATTTCTCACTCATCTCAGTGTAGTCATATAACAAAGTCTTGGCTAGCACTGCATGAGAAAAAAAATAATATAAACTCCTCTAAAGTTGAACATAAAGTTACCATATATCCCGACAATTCCATTCCTGTATATATATATATATATATCCCAGAAAATTTAAAACATAAGACCGCTCAAAAACTTACATGCAATTTTTTTTATAGCAACACCAGCCTGAATGTGGAAGCAATCAGAAGGTTCATTGACTGATGAACAGATAAACAAAATGTGGCACATTCATACAATGGAATATCATTTTGCAATAAAAGGAATAAAGCCCTAATACATGTAACAATATGGGCGAATCTTTAAAACATTACAGTAAGTAGGCCAGGCATGGTGGCTCAGCCTGTAATCCCAGCACTTCGGAAGAGTGAGGCAAAAGGATTGCCTGAGTCCCAGGGTACGGGACCAGCCTGAGCCACTTGGTGAGACCTTGTCTCTACAATAAATCACACACACACACACACAAAACTAGTCGGACATGGTGGCATGCGTCTGTAGTTCCAGCTACTTGGAAGGCTAAGGCAGAAGGATCACCTAAGCACATCAGGTCAAGGCTGTGGTGACCATGAGTGTGCTACTGCACTCCAGCCTCGGCGACAAGAGTGAGACTCCAACTCAACTACAACAAAAAATTACACGAAGTAAAAGAAAGCAGTCACCAAATGTAATATATTGTATAACTCAAATTACGTGAAATGTCCAAAATAGGCAGATCCATAGGAAAAAAAATGTAGAACAGTGGTTGCCAGCCATAGAGAGAAAAAGGAAATTGGGAGTGATTGCTAACAGTTAGGACAGGTAGGAAGTTTCCTTTTGTGTTGATAGAAATATTCTGGCATTAGAGAATAGTGGTAGCTGCACTACTCCGTGAATATTGAAAACCCAGTGAATTGTACACTCTAATTGTACCCAGTGAATTGTACATATCATCTGGGTAGGTTTTAGAAAGTTTCTAAACGTGAATATTACATGATGTGAATTTTATATCAGTTTTTAAAGCAATACCAGTGTCTTAGTCTATTTGGACTACTGTAACAAAATGCCATAAGCAAGATTGCTTATAAACAGCAGAAATTTATTTATCATAGTTATGGAGGTTAAATCCAAGATCAGGGCACCGACAGACTTATTATCTGGT
This sequence comes from Carlito syrichta, assembly GCF_000164805.1. Lineage (NCBI taxonomy): Eukaryota > Metazoa > Chordata > Mammalia > Primates > Tarsiidae > Carlito > Carlito syrichta. Next base: position 62,273 of record NW_007233328.1, on the reverse strand, counting down.
GAGGGCCCATTTCCTAGTTCATAGTGCCTTCTCACTGTTGTATACACAGCAAGTGTGTGGAAGCATCAAGATAGTTCTCTGGGACTTCTTTTATAAGAGCACTAATCCCATTCATGAGGGCTCCATTCTCATGACCTCATCACCTCCTAATGGCGTCACCTTCTAATACATCACCTTGGTGGAGATTAGTATCTCAGCATATGAATTGTGGGTGAAGAACACACAAACATTCTGACCATAGCAACTAGTAACTCCCAGGTCTTATAAAGAGTGTGTCCTCGTTCCTTTTTCCTTCAGCTCCCTGGAATATAAACATGATGGTAGTAAGTAGTCTTGGATATGTGGATAAAAGCAATTTACTAAGGAAGATGTAAGAAGAAGTCTTGTGTCCTGATACCACAAAGTTGACTAAGCAATTCTGGACAGCATCTTTGTAGGTAGTCGTGTAGAAGATCAGTAAAATGGTTAAATTCAATTTAGTTTAAACCTTTATTACCCTGGGTCTTTGTTGCAACAGCCAAGACCATATTATGATTCAAGTAATGAATGAATTTAAGAACTTTCAGAATTGTTGAACAATTATTATTTTCTTTTAATTTCTACACATCCATCTATATAGACATTGAAATTGTAGCTAGTATTTCAAGAGAAGTTGTGTGGTGCTGAGTCTTTGTGAGTAAGATTCATTCCTGGACAACCCTAGAATTAATGTAGTCTACCTTCTGCACTCACTCCTCATATGAATTTGACTAATTTATTTAATACTCTCACCCCACCCACATCTTTCTCATCTATAAAATAAAAATAATAATAGCAACCTTATACCTAATATACATCAAGGGCTCAATAAGTTGCAAATTTTTGGAAAGATCGCTCACACTTAGGATATTGTTTGGAGTTTTTATTTTTCCTGTTATATTTAAGTTTTTCAAATTGCAACTTTTATCTTTTTGTTTCTGCCTTTTGAATCCTCCATAACTCTAAAATTGATTGCTAAGTGTACAATAAAAAAGTCACTTCTTAATTAATGTTCAATGTTACCAATTAGGAAATGAATAAGAGCAGTTAACAGCTATGATTTGCTGTGACTAATAGCATCAGTAACTAAATTATCAGGCAGAATAAATCATAAATATTTGTGATAGGCTATTTTTTAAAAAAAGCAACTCAAATAAGCTAGTCCATGGTATACACTCTCTGGGGATAACAGTGTTCTTGAAAAGTTGTTATTCATGCCCATGAGACATGCAGAAACTAAATTGCAATCTCCAGAAACTTGTGTCATTCAGCCTGACGCATGATGTCAAGTGGCAGTTGACAGTCAGTGGGAAAATATGTTAAATTACTGTCTGACTGACACCTTTAAATGAACTTTAAATGAACAATTCATCTCTTGAGCTCAATATGCTGTAGGCACGTTACTAAATAAAACCTAAAAAGAATATTATCTAATCAGAGAATTTTCTTGCACTTAAACACCTTCAGATAATAAAATTATCTCAAATATTACAGTAAACTAAAGTATAAGCTCAACACTATATGAGATATGAATTATTTAGATTGAACACTTTTAATTCATTATAATTTTGTTAAACCAATTTATGTCTTCAAGTTCTGACTTTAAGACTTAAATTTCTAAAGATTACTTTTGCATAAGTATTATGAATTATAACAGCTGTGATATTGAGTAAGAAAGATGAATAAAGTGTATCCAGAAAACAAATATGAGTGATTTTCCCCATTTTATCACCTAGTGAATGAAAATGAAGGTAAGTCTATGACTCTTCAGGTCACCTTAGGTAATAAGGTCATTTTTTTCACAAAACAAAGAATCCGTTCGGTAATTAGAATACTCAATCACACGTAATCAGTAATAAGTTCTAACTTCATTTAAACATATAACTTATTCATGAAGCCAGAAAAAGGGCATGTTAACTTCCTTCTCCTCCCCATTTCTATCTCAGCTTTCATTAACGATGGCTCCTGACCCTTCGGGGAGGGAGGGGTAAGAGAAAAGTGGGGAAAATGGTGGACATTTCCTATGTGGCTGATGGTCTACACTGATGTTCTCCAGGCAAAGAGGTCTTCAAAGCAGACACTTCCCTCATGGGAGGTCATTTATTTGAAGATTCCTTGATTCAGGGAATTGCATATCTATCCCAGCAGACATTTCACATACTTTCTCCGATCCTGGACATTTGGTGGTGGCACTCTATACCTCTATTTTTTTTTTTCCTGCTGAGATCTTTTACTTCTCAAGGATGCTCTCATATAGAGAAATTATGACAAGTCTACTCCATGTATTTCACATAGATAGCCCTTATCAAGATCCTATGAAAGAGCAAAGAATCATCTAAACTCTTTTTCTTCTGCCATCAGAAAAACTAATCCATCATATTTTTTCACTGTTTAAATTCTTCTAGCTCCAAGGAACACACATTGAACATTCTGAGTGGCCTCAAGTTCCTTCTCTAAGCTTTAAGTGAAGGGATCTGAACTCAATAGACTGAAAGAGCTCTTCCAAAGTTTCTTCAATACCCATTCTTTTCTCCAAACAGTTTTATAGAGTATTAAGTCAGTGATCAGCTATGATCAAAAACAAACAAACAAAAAAAACCCCAGCCAGTTGGGAAATTTCCTTTGCAAACTTTTTAGGGTCTTCTGCACCTCTTTTTAAAATGTAGCAACAAGGCCAGGTGCAGTGATTCATGCCTGTAATCCAACACTTTGGGAGGCCAAGGCAGGAGGATGACTTGAGCCTAGAAGTTTGAAAACAACCTGGGCAACATACCAAGACCTCATCTTTATTTAAAAAAAAAAAATGCTGTTCTTTTGAGCTGGTCATGGTAACTCATGCCTGTAATTCCAGAACTTTGAGAGGATGAGGTAGGAGTACTGTTTGATCCCGGGGTTCAAGACTAGCCTAGGAAAGTTGGTGAAAACTCATCTCTACAACAAATCAAAAAAATTAGCCAGGTGTGGTGGTGCATGCATGCAATTTCAGCTACTTGGAAGGCTGAGGCAGGAAGATTACCTGAGCTTAGCAGGTCGAAGCTGCAGTAATAACAATTGTCTAGATACCTCAGCTGAAACTGAGACCTAAAGCATCTCTGTTGAGAATTATTTAAATAACGATTTGCCTTCTCTTTTGTCTTTAAAAAAAAAAAACCTGTTAGTCAAATTTGTTTTCTTGTTTAGATTTTGGAGACTGGGAGAAAAGCACCCTGAGGGGTAGTTAGAAGGCAAGACAGTACTGAGGAGTGGGACATAATATCAATGGACAGAGCCTTGACATTATTTTTTTCTTTATGAAAAATATATCTAAATAGCTATAATCTAACTGATCTTAACTAGACTATTTAGAACATTATCACTTTAAAAAATTATTATCACCAAAAAGCCCACTTTGAACTAAATGTGCTACATTTTTTTCTTCTGCATAACCATTATTTTATATCCCTCATTATTTTTACAAAATAAAGCAGCTAATTTGTCCAAGTTTTACTTCACACACCAACTCAGAAAATTTTAGCTAGCTTATTTTTCTCATAACCTTTTTAGAAAACAGCTTTTAAACATATAATAAACTGACTTCAGGGTAGATGCTCGTCTCTCCTCACCCCCCAGCCCCAAAGAAACAACTAAAATTTTGTTTTAAAGATATTTGGCTTTCATGAACCGCATCGATTCTCAGTTCCTTCCACTATTATATAGGCATAAGAATGGTCCCACCTTATATATTTATTGTGAGGCTTAAAAGAAGCTACTATGTGTGGAAAGTGCTCACCCCAGCATCCAGCAAGTAAGAATGCTCAGTAAATATTAGTTCTTATTTTTATGATTTATCAATATCACATAGGCTTTTGTTCATATCTTTTGCTTTAATAAAAATAATATTTGCATTTAAAATTAGTGATAAGTGCAAAAGATTTCAAATCAGTTTGAAATACAAGCCACGCAGAAACTACACAACAGAAAAATACTTCAGACAGGGCTCCTTGGTAGATTACTTTCCATTCCAAGTATATTTACTGCCCTCTAGTGGCTATTGATCTAACAACAGAAGGTTTGCTAAAACACGTACAAATTTTTTTAAATCAGTCTTTGAAAAAGAAAATCTACAACCTGTATTAACAACCAAAGAAGCCATTAGACATAAGTAATTATATTCTTCCACTTAATGCTAAAAAATGAAATTTCTTCACATTGTAAAATAAGTCACTAAAAATGCTTATGCTTGTAAAAACATTCATTGGGGAAAATTTTAAATTAAAGAGTCAAGAGACCTTTTCTAGACTGTGTAGTTACTGCTTCATTTGGAGACTTTCCCAACTGAATTTTGTAAAAAGCACTATCATTAGATCAGTGCTTTAGCTAGGATTTTTTTCGTTCCACGTCTGGTCAAGGTAGGATGGCTGCTTTGGAAGATTCATATGACAATCCTACTGTACATCATCATTATCATCGTTACTCAGGTGTACATCTAGCCAACACAATGGTAATTTGCAGTGTTTCCATAAGCTTCTCAGATTAATGTCAACACCCCAGCAAACCAGAGGTGTTTTGCATTAAGGCAAATCTGTCGGGCTTGGTAAGTTCTAATAAGAAAAACTACAGAAGAAAGATGCAGAATGGTGGATTTAAGAGTTGTTTCTGATTTTTTACTGACAATAAAAAGCATTTGTAAAAAATTTTGAGGCTGAATATCAGAAACAACCCAAATTAGTATAGGGAACTTTTTCTCATCAATCTAAAGAAATCTCTGTCATTAAATTTCTGATCACACCATTTCTATTACAGATGTTAAATATTAGCACATAATAATGTTTTCAACTTATATAACTGGAGACCATATTTGAATGGAAATCTTTTCAATTGTTTTTTCTGTTGACATGGTTTAAAAAACACCTGAAAAAAGTTAGAAAACTTGCTAGCCACCTAACCAGCATTTTAAAACCTGAAAACTTTTAACTATTTTTCGTGTGTTTATGGAATTTAGCTGGCATATTTTTTCTTAATAAACAATTTTACACAAACCATATTGAAGGTGCCAGTGTTTGCTATAATTCAGATTAGATAATCCTCATCCTTCAAATCTTTTAAAAACCTGTTATTGTTATTATAATGACAGTTTAAAATGTGTAAATGTAAACCTAATAACGTTTAAAGTTCTCACACATTTATAACAACAAGAATAATAAACAAAAATGAGTACAACTTACATAACTAAATGAATTAACACAGTTAATTTCACAATGGCCACTAAATTGCTCATTGTAATTCAAATATGATACTGTTCTGAGGCAGGGTCTTTTTAAGGCTTCTGGTCTATCCCACTGTGCACTGCATAAGGACTCAATTCTCCTGCCTCACCTACCCTGTTCAAACCCTTGTGAAACTTTGTGAAACTCAGCAACTCTCAAAATTTTGTTCACAGATAGGTCATATAATTTATCCACATTTGTGATTTCTTTTCTTCTGTGAACTGTTTTCTGACCTGTACTATCCTCATCAGTAAGAATCTGATTAATGATGAAGTTAACTGGAAATTTCTCTTTGCATATTCTAATCTGGGTATCTATGCTGCAATGCCATGTTTGGCTTTTTACTCAAATCCCAACATTGATAATGCAAGTTAATTTATTATGTGGTATGACAATTTGCTGATATACATTTGCAGGTAGCAGTTTTAAAATGGGTTCACAAAGTTTTTTCACTAAGAGGTGGTATTTCTATACTCTGCCTTTGAATCTAGGTTGGCCTTAGTGACTCACTAGTAATCTATAGAAAGCTATAGAAGTGACACTGTGTGACTTCTGATGCTGGTGCTGTTTCTGCTTTGCTGGCTGGAGCACTCAGTCTTGGGTCCATGTGCCAGAGTCCAGCTCCACAGAGGGAGTCAGGGCCTGACTGGGGAGAATCGGGAACGAAGAAAAGACAAAGACGACAGGAATCCTCTTCCTGGGGAGAGCTCGAGACTCTGCCAATTTTTATTCAATTCTTACAAGCTTATATAGTTTATTACTGACCCCCCTACCCACAAAATGTATCCCATGTTACACATTAAATGTTTACATCATGTTTTTTCTTTTGTTTATGAGGAAGTTGACCTTTACAAGTTTCATTTTGTTCCTTCCTGCTACCGGTGGTGTAACAAAATACCAGCTGCCAATTTTTCAGCCACATCCTGTGACCACTAGGTCAACTGAATCTCTTCCCTTCGCTATTCTATTTCTTTTCCTTTACGAATCTATTTTCTTAATTCTACCCTTATATATACTTTTAGCAGCAATATATTGACTTGTTTTTTTCTTTTATATAACCACCCTTATCTTACCTACTACGAATTCTTAATACTATTAATTTAAAAATTTAACTTTCTTAATTCTAATTGCCTTATCTATATTACTTGCTATTTTCTTATCACCTATTTTACATTTTATATTTCTAAACAAAACAGGTCTAAATCTACACTTATATATGAAATTAATCTTACTTCTAATCCTAAATGTATTTAATTTTAAACCTACATTAAGTGTATATAATTTTAAGTTTACCTTAAAACTTAATTATTTCCTATTCCTTATATTTAACTAATACCTACATCTATAATAAATATTTTTCTTTTAATTATAACTGCTATTTAATTCTAATCCTTACTTTAATTTTAACCCTCTTTCTAATTAAACTATAATATTTCTTAAATCAAAAGGCATGTCTGTGACTTGTTTTTCCCAAAAACACCTGTTTTTGGAGATACTCTGTCTCAGTTTCTCACTTCCTCATCAATCACAACTGTCAATGTTGTTACTTATAAAGGGTATGAGGAAGTACTTGATTTTCCTTTTTTAGCTAAAGGTTGCAAAATTTTCATTCCCTTGTCGCTCCAGGGGGGAAATTTTTGCTGTTGAGCCCTTTTTACATTTCTATACATAGGTTTACTGCTAATTCCACATCCTTGCACATTCTAGCTAATTGTTTTATTTATCAAGGGAAGTGTTTTTCAAGCCTAAGCACGCATTCCTTTAAGGCCTAAAGGAGTCCTTCAATAGGATCCATGGGGCTCTACTTCCATCATGGCTGCTTCCCACTGGGGCTCTGCTCCCAGTCAGCGTTTTTCCCATTTTCGGATAACCTCCATTTTGCCTCGTTAGGGATTGTGGCTTCTGGCACCCATGAACCACTCTAGAAGAACTACCCTGATACGGTCATGCTGTAAGGAAGCACAATCCATTGAAGAAAGCATAGGCCGGTGCTCTGGGTAAAAAGTCCAATTGCTGAATGTATTCACATTATGTTTTACACGTCAAAGCTGCTTTAAGTATTATTTTAAAATCTCATGAGTTAGCCCTGAGTTGTTATGCCCTTAACTTGTTGATTACTGTCTTTTCTGAGATTCTATCAGGAAATATAGTTGCCAATACAGTTCCAATATGTCTAATTATTAGTAGAACAAGGTCAGAAGTATTAAAAAAAATGCAATCTCTTATGAACTTTGGCCAGGGGCCTTTAACACTCTCTATGAGAAACTCAAAAAGAAATCTAAACAAAAACTTTTAAAAAGTTGACACTTTACTGTGTGGTTTGTTTAATGTTAAATACATATCATTATCTAGAAAGAATTAAAGTCTGCAGAGATTATTTTCCATTTGATACTTTTTGATATGCATTATTAATTTAGTCATTTGTACTTCTATGTGCTTAGCAACTCACCAAGGAAAGCTTCTTGTGGGAATTGTTATACCTGAATAACTGAAACTTGACTAAATTTAAAAATTTTTTTAAAGGGAGATGAATGGAAAGAGATGACTGTCCCACTTTTTTATACCAGTCTAATGTTAGGTAGTTAAAAATCATCATACCATGACACAGATTTTATTTTATACTTATTAAGAATAGAACATTGGAAAATGCAAATTACTGCTACCCTAAAATTATGAGAGAAAATATTCTAAACCACATTTGACACCTGGTCCAGGGTTTTTAAACTTTCCAAATTAAGACTGCATGCATTCTGTCTTTCTTAAGAATAGTTCAAAATTCTAAACAGCAAAAACAAAAATGAAATTATTCTAGTTGAAGTTAGGTAAATGCTGGTCAGTTATGATTGAAAACTCCTTTCCTTTTTTTGTCTAACCAATTGTTTCATTCTTTTAATCATCCAAACACCTAAGCAAAACTTTACTTAAAGTACCTGACTGTTACATTTATAAATGTTTATGTGGTAATAATATAAAGTCATCTGTAACATATCTGACTCCTAAAAACTTTGCTTCTTTGTGGGTTGGTGTAAACAGTTCTCCAGAGGCACCAGGGACTCCAAGCACACTGCTGAGAGGCCAGAGGCTGTCAGTTCAACAGAGTTCCATCAAGTAGTAAATCGATACACTGACCCACAGGCTAACCCTCAGCATGCAGGCAGGCGGGCTAGAACTTTCAGTTGTGTGTGTGTGTGTTTAAACAAGCATCAGTGTAACCTGGTAAATTCTCCATTTAATGGGACTGGTTTAAGGGAGATTTCAAAAGCTTAGAAGACTCTCTCAGGACTGCTCTCACAGAAGGAAATAAAGAAATGACAAGAATATCACTTATTGTGTATGTCTTCAAAACTCAAATAAAGTACAATTTCACCTCAATATTTATTTTTAAATGATAGTAAATACTTCAGGGTCCATCCCTTCCAAAATTCTCTTTGGAATGCCCCATCCAACCAAATACTGGTAATAATGCCATCTGTATTGAGTTTTACTTAGATATAGTGTTATATGAATGAAGCAGACGCTGAGTTCAGAAACAGGAATAAAGCGTACGTTTTGGCCTTCGAAGGTCTTATTATGTAACTAAGGCAGGAAGACACATGCATTACAAAGGCAAGTAAAATTAAAGCTGCACAGGTCATAGGTCACCGTACAAAGATAATAGGATTGCTCTAATTACATACAAATGTTAAAGATTTTTAAGCATTATTATTATGGATTTTCCTATTGTTCAACATTCAGTGACACCATTAAGCACAAAGTTCTACAAATTGTTTTTCAATGTTATAAACAATCATAACAACAATAGCTAACATCAATTAATTGACTGCTTCTAAGTGTGAGACATTGTTCGAATGCTGCATGTGTTTTAACTTATGAATGAAATTTTTCAAAAATGTTTTATTTGAAAGATGTGGGGTACAATTCAAGGTTAAGTATACAAATGTTCATTATTCAGGTACCCTAGTTGATAAGGTGTACCCCCCCTTACCGTGGCAGTTTCCCACTACTGCCAGTCCCTTTCTTATAATATTATGATAATTGTTCAAGATCCTCTTGTGAGACCATATGGTACTCTGTTCTTTGTTTCTGATAGATCACTGAGTATGATCAACTCTAAATCCATCCAAATTTCTGCAAAGTCTATGTTTGTCCTTATTTATGACTGCATAATATTCTATTGTGTATATGATCCACATTCTTATTTAATCCAGTCCAACTTCAATGGGCAGCATGGTTGCTTCCATGTTTTTGCTATTATGAATAGAGCTGCAACAAACATGCGTGTGCAGGTATCTTTTTTGTGGAATAATTTGAGCTCCTCTGGCTATATTCCCAGTAGGGGGATTTCTGGGTCATATGGAAGATCAGAAATTGCAACATTGTCTTCCAAAGAGGCTGCACTAGTTTTCATTCCCATCAGCAGTGCAGAAACGTTCCTTTTTCTCCGCATCCTCGCCAGCATCTTTGTTTCTTTTATTAATGATGGCCATTCTTACTAGGGCTAGGTGGAATCTTGATGTGGTTTTGATTTGCATTTCTCTGATGATAGGTAAGGCTGAGCACTTTTTCATGAGTCTGCTGGTTGCCCCTATACCTTCTTTGAGAAGTGTCTATTCATGTCTTTTGCCCACTTTTTAATGGGCCTGTTTGTTTTTTCCCTTTTGGCACATTTAAGTTTCTTGTAGATCCTGGATGTTAGGCCTTTGTCAGATACACAGCTGGCAAATATTTTTTCCCATTCTGTGGACTGTCCCCCCGCTCTCTTGATAGTTTATTTTGCTTTGCAGAAGGTTGTCAGTTTGATGAATTCCCACTTTTCTATCTTATCTCTAATGGCATGGGCACTTGGGATTTTGATCAGGAATTGATTGCCAATTCCAATTTCCATAAGAATGTCTCCTACACTTTCTAAAATTCTTATAGTTTGTGGTTTTATGTTTAGGTCTTTGACCCATTTAGAGTTAATCTTTGTGTATGATTATGAACTAAAATTTTCATGAACCTACAACTGGCTTTAAAACCTAAAATAGAAAAATAAATTAACTATTAAGTAAATATTATCTGAAATCATGAGAGCATAATTTTTTCAGGGGTAAACAAAACTATTTTTTCTTGTGCTTTTTAAGACTGATAAAAAAATAATTATGTTTTAAAATAGAATGTTCTTTAAATTTATTTCTCTTTGCTCACGTTCATGTTTTCTGATCCCATGCCATACTTTTCCTTTTCTTTTCTTTTCTTTTTTTTTTTTTTGAGTTGGAGTGCCACTCTGTTGCCCAGACTGGAGTGCAGTGGCCGCTCCCAGCCACCGCAACCTCGATTTGCTGGGCTCCAGAGATCCTTCCGTCTCAGCTTTCCAAGTAGCTGGAATTACAGGCATGCGCTACCACGCCCGGCTGATTTTTTTTTATTTATTATAGAGATGAGGTCTTGCTGCCTAGGTGGGTCTCAAACCCACGGGCTCTGGCAATCCACTCACCTCAGCCTCCCAAAGGCACGGAATTACAGGCTGAGCCACCAAGCCCGGTGACTTTTTCTTTTCTGTGGTGTTATCAAAGGCCTCTTAACACAGCTGGTATCTGGATGTGCACAGCCAACACATAACCCTATGCTCTGTGCACACAGCATGCTTTCCTGCATCTCTAGGTTGTCCTCATCACCAGTGAAATTGTATGAAATGTTGTAAAATGAACAAGATATACACAAGATATAAATTACCCTAAGTAGGAATAACCTGAAGAGCTTTATGCATTTTCAGTTTCTAAAGTATTTTAATAATCATTTTCATCAGATGGATGGTAAGGGCTTCTTTACATAATTGATTTGACTTAGTTCATTTTTTCTCTAATATCAAATATTAAATTAAGCATTTCATAAACTTTAAATGAATAAGTATGTTGAGAATCTTCGCAAACAAGTGCTTTTAAGGCAAGGCCTTTTGTACTCAATTTTATTAACTAACTAACTTCAATAATAGCTTTATTCATTATGAATTTATTTGGTGTTAATGAAGGTGTCAGTTTTTCTGGAGAGCACAGATAACAAGCAATAACAAAAGGGCAAAATAAACTTTTGAAGCCATAAGCAGATCACAACTTTAATAAAAACAATGTATCCATTTAATAGCCAACTGAAAGTAGAGATTATAAATGCTACAATGCACAGAAGGCCATTTAGTTATTTGGAAACAAGCAGGACAAGATAGCATCCAATCTTTGAGTATCTCTGCTTATTCCCTCAAACAAGAAGCTTATATAGAGGATCTGAGTTTAGAAATAAAATTGTGTTATGCCTAAATATTTTCTTTAGCAACTCATTCTGTAGCATCCCCCCTTGCTGGTCCACACAGGTGCCAATGGCCTTGGAAACCCTGAACTCTGCTTGTCCTCCCAAAGCCTCACATCACCATAGCAACTAATTAACATATGTATTCAAAGGATAAAATGTATGGTAACATAATGGATATGTATCCCTTCTTTCTATAGAGTGCACTTTTTTTAATTATTAAAAAAATCCACTGAGATTTCTACAAACCTGAAATTATAAAATAAGTCTTCAGACAAGGAGAAAAATTCTAAGAAAATTCCAAGATTGCATTTCCAGAAAAGTAGCATTAGGTTTCACTAAATATTACCTTCACTTTGTAGATTTAACCAGAATCTGATTCCCATCTTCATTCTTGCCCTCAAAATATCAATTGCTTTGAAGCTTTTACATTCTCCACACACAATAGGAAGATTGCTATTTCCAGAGTTATTCCTCCTTCACCTCAAGTTCAAGTTGCTACTTTTAGACTAGTATTACTCATACAACATCCTTTATCCTCCTTCACATCATCACTTCATTAAAAACTAAAGTCTTTCTCTTTAGCTAACTTCTAGCCTCATCATATCCAAAGTAATGACCAGTATATACTCCTGAAGAGGTAGTCCTGTGATTTCACCTCCTATGACCTTCAACTGCACTTGATTCAGTTACCTACTCACATAGTCATAGAAGTTATGCTATGATATATTGCATATCTTGTAGCATTAAGAGTGAAACAGGGTTTGAAGCCAAATAAAATAGTGATGAGGATAAGAACTTAAATTCTAAATAAGAAACAAGAAATGCTGAGAAGTGTTATATATTTCAAGTTATATCTTTAATTGTGTATTTCAAGCAAGCTCTACTTCCAAAACCTAGACTAGTGTCTTACCACAGTTTTCATTCTTTCCAGTATTCTTAGTAAGTTATTTCCATTTTATGTTATTTTTTAACCTAGCCAGTGTTCTTACCTACCTACTTTGTTTGCATTTTGCAGCCCTTCTCTATCTTTACCTTCTTTCCTATACAGCCAAAATTCCACACCCCAGCTCTTTAAGGACTCTCTTGCGGGAATCCAGCCCCACGAGGGTCATGAGGTTTCCTGAAGGAGAGATGGATAGGCGAAAGATGAACATATTATACTCAGACACCTGCTTCCTGAACAGATGACATTTAATGTTAGTTAACACAGAACTTTTATACCATTTGCAAAGGGGCAAGACATAGAAAATTCCTTCACGTACATATGCTTTAAAAGTTACCATCTAAGCCGGGCTTGGTGGCTCAGCCTGTAATCCCGCGCCTTTGGGAGGCTGAGGTGAGTGGATTGGCTGAGCCCGTGGGTTCGAGACCCGCCTGGGCACGAGACCTCATCTCTATAATAAATCAAAAAATCAGCCG
>NW_007233328.1:0-49285 GCF_000164805.1 Carlito syrichta | reverse complement strand
AGTTGAGGCTGTGGTGGCCAGGAGCAGCCACTGCACTCCAGTCTGGGCAGCAGAGTGAGACTCCAACTCAAAAAAAAAAAAAAAAAAGTTACCATCTAGTGGTTTTGGCAACAAACAAACCAAGATCCCTATAAACATTCAGACAATGAGTCTTATTCATAAAGTCAACAATGATACTTTTAGTCCAAAGTCCCCAATTACAGTTCTTGAAATGTCTCAAGAAAGTTTCCAAGTGTACATTTCTCCATGCAGTGGTAGTTTTCCTATCTGGGGCTTCTATGACCTTCAGAGCTTTGTAATCGCCTCACAGTCCAGGCATCTTCGTTACTTTTCTCTTATCCTGCAGTGTTTGTTTCTAAAGAGAACTCAAAAGAAACTTTTAGTAATGCTTCCCAGGCCCCCAAGGTTGCTTTCTGTCTTTAGCTAATTTATGATAAAAGTGTCTGATTAGTATGAGTTCAGTGAAAATTCTATAAACGTTAACTTAGAGTTTTAACTATTGAATTAAGTAAAAACCTTAACAATTAATCTTTATCCTAAGTCAGTGAAAACAGTGTTATAAATCACCTACATAACTCCTAGATATGTGTTAGAACTTATAATGAATTCATAATGAACTTACTATAAACTTGTGCTTCTAAAAAACCTTATGTCTAAACACTAAACTACATAATTCTAAATCAAATAAGGAGTGAATATACTTATATCATTTATTACTTCAGCAATATCTAGTAACTTATAACCAAGTGAAAGAAAGCATTCTTGATGTGCTTCAGAGTTTAACCCTTGCATATGTTAGAAAAGGCCAAACGGCATAGTGGGAAATGGAAAAATGAACGATGACATTTCCAGGTTAGCTGTGAGTACTTCGCATAAACATGCCATTTTCTTCTTCCACGACTGCACAGAATTTCTTCAGCTGTACCAACAGCAAAGACAGAAGACAGAAGGGCCTCAGCTGCGCGGACTCGCTTTGCAGCCGGGGGTCCTCAGCACACCTGGACTTTGTCAATCAGGTGGGCCTCCAAGGCTGACTCCCAACACTCTCTGACCTGTTTCCTCAACTTCCCTGCCTCATTGGTCCTATGTCATTTCATGTCAAAAAGGCCAATGCTGTTTAAATCTAGCTGCCTAATTTCTCTCTGCCTACTTCAGCAATCTAAGAGTAGTTGGAAAAAATCTCACTACCAGATAGATTTGTGCCCTATGAATTTATGGTCATTGACCCACCAAAGCAGCACTTCCCATCAACTCTTATTTTCTATTTAGAATCTTTTTTAAGTTCTAATCCTCATTACTTTTCTTTCCGCTTCAAGTTTTATCTCTCTTATTATGTTGCAAAATATGCAGCATACCGCAGAATAACTTCTATAAATTATTGCAACAAACACGCAAACCCATCTGTCCCATCTGTATCTGTACCTATCCCTTCACGCCTCTCCATATTTTAGAAAAAGAGCTTACACTTTTAATGTCCAAACTTTTCACCTTGTGCTTGTGGTCTCATTTCCGTCAATTCCCCTTGTACATGTTCACTCCTTACAGACTTCACTTTTCAAGTACCTACTCCCTTCCTCTCTACTGGCTACTTATCATTAGCATTTAAATTCACTCCCGTTTTTCCTTCACCAAAACAAAACAAAACCTATCTTGCACTCCCTATCTCTTTCATTCTTTTATAATCAAAGTCCCTAAAGGGTTTTCTGCATGCATTCTTTGTAATCCCTCACTGGCCATGCCTTCTTGTCCTAAATTTTCTAACGCTATAAAGGAAGCAGTTTGCACCAAGACTAGAGAGCCAAGTGTGTGAGTTTCTTCCCAAATTCACTGTGATGTAACATTGGTTACTCAAAAATATGGAATGATAGCAATGTTTTGCCCACGAAAAATGGCAAATGCTACAAATCAGCTTTGTTTTTATGTTTGTTTGTTTACCAATACACTACTCTGTATCTTCTTCTACTAATCCTCTAAATGTCATTTCTCAATATTCTTTATGTTGCTGCACATACACTAATATTTCATTTCCTGAAATTCGAACATCACCTATCTACTAGAATTTTCATATTTGTACCACCATCTTAGATCCAAATTCGCAATATTTCTCTCCATTTAAATGTCTCAAGCCTGTGTCAAATTTAACATTTCCAAAACTGAACTCATTTTCTTTCTTTCACAAAATCAATCACTCTGAGTGCCACTTTTCAGTGATACAATTGTTCAAGCAGAAACTTGGGTATTATACTTGACTCTCTCATATTCCTTCACTTACCAAAATATATTACCTCCTAAACCTTTTGCAAATCCAGAAACTTCTTTTTGTCTTCACCCTTGTTGGTCTACAGCCATAAGCTACAATCTAAATTGTATCAACAACTTTCTAACTTGTTTATTCATATTCAGTATTGTTTCAGGTCCTTCCATTTTCTATAGCAGGACTAGTTTATACAAAAACAAATTTAAAGATCAAGTCACTTTCCTACTTAAACCCCTGAGATACTTCTGATATGGTTCAAAACCCTTTCATAGTTAATAAAATATCTTTTAATCTGACTTCTGATTACTTGTCCAGAGTCATCTCTCTTTTTTATAACTTGAGTGTATGTTACAGCAATTTCAATTCATATAAATACCAATTTTAAGATGCTTTTGCTTTCTGTTGGATCTTTATTTGTATCACTATACCCCACCAATCAAAGTCCTCTACTTCCTCCTTATGTCATTTGTCATTGACCCTGATCTTTAATTTACTTATTATATTTTTCTTTCCAAAAATGAAAAATTTCTTCAAAAAGCTAATTTTGAATTATTTTCAAAATTATATATATGGGCTTTTTTTAGATTCTATATTGGATTTTTGTTGCTTTTATGACACTTTTCCACAAATTCAGTGGCTTAAAACAACACAAATTTGTTATCTTAGAATTCTAAAGGTCAGTAGTCTAAAACAGGTCTCACTGGGGTAATATCAAAGTGTCTGCAAGGCTGTGTTCCTTTCTACAGGCTCTAGGAAGATAACCCCTTTTTTTGCCTTTTATATGTTCTATAAGCCACCCACGTTCTTTGACTCATGATTCCCTTTCTTTATCTTAAAAGCCAGCAACAACAAATTGTATTTTTCTCACATCTAATCGCCTGATTTTACTTCTGTCCTCACATCTCCTTCTTGGACTTTGGCTTTCCTGCCTGCATCTTTCACTTTCAAGGAGCTTGTGGTTACACTGAACTCACCTGAATAATCCAGGATAATCTACCAATTTAAGGTCCTTATGTAAATCACATCAGTAAGAGCCATTATTCTGTCTGGAAAATAATTCCTCATCTATTTCCCCTCTTACAAAGTTCTGGGTGTTCAGTGTATGCCATTGGTTTTTTTCAAATCACTCAAGATAAAACCCTGCAACAGCTCTACATGTTTCTATAGGACTTAAGAGTATTAGCAGAGACCCAAAGCACCACAGTTCATCATTTTGGAGACAAATATTTATTTAGTAGATGTCTCTGTTTATAACATTGTATTTTATACTGAGAAAGATATATGGGCCCGAATATTACTTAGCAACCTTAAATTCTGTATTTCAAATGTTCTATGTTTTGATGGCTACTGTACTTATCTTTTGAAATTATGGTCAGTGAAAATTTAGAGAAAAATTTTTAACACCAAAATTTAAATTTGTTAATGAAGGCGTTAGAATTTTTTTTTCAAGGGCATAGTGGAGCACCTTCTCTCCTAAACTTTAAATGATATGAAATGTTTGAATACCACTAAAGCAACAAAGCACTTTCTCTTATATTATACTCTATTTTCTAGATTAATAGTTAACAGTGTAAGGTGAGGATTGAAAATATCTTTTCTTTAGGGCATAATATAAAAATTTCTAGACAAAACCTGATACATAGAGGTTCTCAATAATAACTAGCTTAATTCAAATACACACTAAATATACAAATATCTGAATTTGTAAGAAAATGTGAACATCTTATGGATAAGAGAACAATTGTCTTCTTGCAATTGTTTCATAGTATCTAATCTTCTTGAAAGGGTGGAAAGCCAAAATGGAGAAACTTTAGTCAGAGTGGCAGCCATTTTAACATTGCTTAGCTTTGTCATGCTTTTTTAGCAGCTTACTTCAACCCACCTTACAATCATCAAACTAGAAACAAAACCAGTTTCTCGGAGGTAGTTACTGATAATGGTCTTGTAACTTTCCAAGCGTACTTTGGACTAATTACCCTTTTATCCAAAGTATTTGTCTTCTAGCCATGGAGGGACAAACTGACCTAATCTATTGTAATCAGCTCTTTGTGATAGATGTGACACAGACCACCAGCCCATCACTGTGGTGACAGCTCCTGTGCTTACCTGCTCTCACTAAAAGGAAAGCTTTGAAAGCTTTCTACCCCAAGCATTTGCCACCAAATGTTTCTTAAGAGTCTGGTCCCCTCTCTAGTCTCCGAGAATTGGAGTCACTCTTTTCCTCTGACCTACTTTCTAAATAAACTTTTCTTGATCTACCATTTGTGCATTTTTTTGCATCTTTCCCATGACACTGGCTCAACAACCTAACACTTCTTAAAAAGATTTTGCAAACTGCAGTGTGTTAGGTCTTGTGTAATTCATTCAGACTTAAGTAAATAAGAAGATAACTGCTAGACAAAATTTTTCTGTCCTCAAAATATTTTGTCCTTTGGCCAACTGACGAATGCTGATCACCTTACACTTTAATTAGGCATTTATTTAGTTTTTTAAATACAGAATATTAAAATACCTTTATTTTCAAAATGGAGCAACCCAAGAAACACTCTTGCCTGCATTGATTTCTCTGTTAAATACTCAGCTCCTGAGGAAGGCATTTAAGACTAAGGACAATGAGATTGTTAAGAATGAAAAGTTTGGGGCCAAGTTTGGTGACTCAGCCTGTAATCCCAGCACTTTGGGAGGACAAGACGAAAGGATTGTGACCTCGTCTCTATAATAAATTAGCTGGGTGTGGTAACACACACGTGTAGTTCTGGCTACTTGGAAGTTGAGGAGGAAGTATCGCCTGAGCCCAACATGTCAAGGCTGCGGTGGTCATGAACATGCCACTGCACTCCAGCCTGGGTGACAAGAGTAATACTCCAACTCAAAAAAAAAAAGAAAGAAAATTGAATGAAAAGCTTGGGATGGCAATGGAATGGAGGGAGAGCTGGCCAATGAGGTTACCAAATGAGAACATGAGGACTTCGAGGGCACAAGGAGTTTCAGAAAGGAAAGTGGAGGGGAGCTTGTTGACTTAGTTTTACCTAGAACTAGCCCAGTCAGAGATCATTGCTTTTGGCTTTATTATTTAGACATAAGTTTTAAAAATGAGAAAGACTGTCTTGGTCAGATCTCTTTAGGTCAGGTTCATTCTAATAGGTACCAGTATGAGTGGAATAGAGAAGCAGAACAATATCTAAAGAACGGAGTCTGTTCAGGGTTGCTTCAT
This sequence comes from Carlito syrichta, assembly GCF_000164805.1. Taxonomy (NCBI): domain Eukaryota; kingdom Metazoa; phylum Chordata; class Mammalia; order Primates; family Tarsiidae; genus Carlito; species Carlito syrichta. The sequence continues at coordinate 43,814 of NW_007233328.1, read as the reverse complement.
TTGTACTTGCCCATATTGACCAAAAAAGTGAAGAAATTTCTTCTGCTAATATTTTTTAATGGATCAATTGTATTTTCCTTGTTATGGCTCAATGAAGGGGCAACTAGTTGTATAATTCAATATTTAAATGGCAAACGTTTTAAATCAATATAAAATTGGATTCTAGTGAATTTTCAATATCAGAATCCAGATGTTTATGCATAGGATTCCAATCATTTTTGTGGTATATCTTTTACATTTATTAGAAACTCATAAATTTGACTTAAAACCATCATATAAAGAAATTTTGTCACAATAGAAATCCATATAAAAATGCTATGGTGACTTCAACATATGTGATATTCTCCAAATGTTTTTTTCTATTAGAATGAAGAACTTCCACAACTACTCTTGAGTGTCACTAAAATATATTTCTAAAGTTTATTTCAACCTTTCTCAATCACAAAACAAGACTATTGAAACAACTTATATATATATAGTTTGGAAACAGTTGTTTGATGCTGAAATGAAGGACAGTAGCTATGAAATATTTACACACTTGATGCATTCTTTTTTCCAAATTGCCTAAAGGCAGACATAGTACTTCAAACAAACTCTGGAGGTAATCTTAGTAGGGTGACTGAGTTATTGTGCTTGTTTAGAAAAGTCAATAAATTTACATCACTGTAAAATATTCAGCTTTATTCCAATGACTCTATCTTTCATAGTCTCTTATCAGTGATAAATTTTGTCTTTAAATGTTTGTGTTATCTACATATTTTTATTTTCCAGTTATGTAAATTATCCCAATAAGGATATAAGTTTGCATCTACTAGTAACTATGATAGACTGTATCATTTTTAGATAGAGAACTACAGTAGGTGGATATAATAAGAATGGTAATGCTGATAACTTTTAGGCAGACCTTGCTTTTTGGAAGATAAATATATTTGTATTATAAAAAGTTACAAACCACAAAAATGTTATGTTGTACAATGAACATCCATATGCACAGTTTCCTTTTTTTTTCCATAAAGACAAAAAGCCAGTTAGATATAAGCAACAAGTTCTAACATTCAATAGCATAGCAGTGCAACTACAGTTAACAATAATTTATTGTATATTTCAAAATAACTAGAAATCCTTTATTTCTTTAAAATAATTTTTTATGGCCAAGCTCGGTGTCTCAGCCTGTAATCCCAGCACATTGGGAAGCCAAGGTGAGTGGATTGCCTGAGCCTGTGGGTTCAAGACCAGCCTGTCAAATTGGTGAGACCTCATCTCTACAATAAAAAAATCAAAAAACTTAGTCGGATGTGGTAGTACACGCCTGTAGCTCCCACTAGTTGGAAGGCTAAGGTGAAGGATCCCCGGAGCCCAGCAGGTCGATGCTGGGATGGCCAGGAGCATACCACTGTGCTCCAGCCTGGGTGATGGAGTGAGATGCCAACTCAAAAAATTAATTAATTAATTAAATAATTTTTTCTGTTTTTTATCTTAAAGGAACAAATTTTAATATAAATCTTCTAAATAATGACATAATGTCTATACTTGAGCTTGACTGCATACAATTTCTTTAAATAGTTACACTGCTGAGAATTCTATAGAATTATCAAGGCAGTATGTTTTAGGATTTAGGAAATGATAAAGTAAAAATGTAAATCAAATGTTAGGAAGAAAATGTTATTGATTACAAAATTATGCAAAGTTAACTTTTTCAATTCATTATGCAATCTGCAAAATGGAAATATTAAATGTTGGTAAGTTAATTATTTTACAGAATAGTACTTATAGAAACTAGAAATCTCTGCCATTTACAAACTGTATTTGATGAGAATAGCTTGAAGTCTTTAATTATTTTTTACTGAATCTTGCAGTTTTTAGTTTGTGATTTCTCCTCCTCAAGTCATAAAACATTAATGATCTTTACAAGTACTATTTTAGAAGCCACAAATTAAAGTTCTGTAACATTTAAAAAGCTTAAGTGTCTACATTTCCAGTTACATGGTAGCTATCTCAAACAGTTATTACACAAGAGATTTCTAAGTAAAATTACGATGGAAACAAGGTAAGAATTAACCATTTGATTTCAACATGACCTGATAACAATAACTGATTTAAAGTGTTGAGAGCTAATCCTTTCCATCTAAAATAACGTTTAGATCCTCCAAAATTGGATTATATCCCCTTGTTCCTAAAATAATATTTTGGAATCAATGAGCTGTTAAAAGGGGTCACATATCCCCTACAAACTGAGAAGGATACTTTCTACAAAATTCATCAAATAATAAAAAGAAATATTTTTTTGCATACTGCCTCCCTTCATGTAGTTCACAGACCAATTGGAAATTTTGTTTTTTTAATATTGGGAATACAAAGTTATCTATAATGGGCTATCATTTGGAGTTATAAAACTGGTATTGCTTTTTCTCCTAGTAGCTTGTTTTTCTGACAGTGAAATTTGGAAGCTGGGTCTGTATTTCTTGTCTTAAAGAGAACTATGGAAAGATCAAAAAACAAAAGTGGCTCTGAAATACTTCCATTACAGCATTTTTCTAAAACATTCTAAGATTTGGAGGAACTTTCATGATTTGGGTTTGGATCAAAGGGAATGAATGCAAGGGAAAAGAGATTTTCCAGACAATAAAAGTTATCCTAGCCTTTTGTGCATATGTGACAGGATGAGAGAATATTAAGAAGGGATAAAAAGCAAAAAGAAGAATGAATGAAAATTAGAATCATAGACAAGAACATCTGGAGGAAATGGCTGCTAGGTAACCACATAGATAACACAGCAGGAGTGAGACGTCCATAGTGCAGAGTGGCATGCAACCGGTAAGTGACCACTATGAAAAACGTATAAGGATCAAGTTGTTTCACAGGAATAGAGACAAGAATCATGAACCACCCAAACTTTATACAAGAAATCTCCATCCTTTGGCTCCTGGAACAACTAATACTCTTTTTTTATATCATCTACAGACAATTTCAACTTATCAGCCACCAGCACTTCACAAAGCAGTCAACCAGAATAGCAATGCCCGTAAGTGTCTCAAAATTGTGCATATTCCCCATCTGAATTTCTTCCTGTGGGCATCTTTCCTCTCAAAACTTAAGGATAATTTAAGCCCAAGAAGAGGCATGGTTGGCACATTTAAGACCTAGTTGGCAGGTGGTGAGACAGCAAAAAGTGAGTTGAGCCAATTTGACTCTGTGTTGAGACGCTTTAAAAATACACCCATTCTATAGCCAACTAGGGAATGTATACTTTGAAGCAAACATGACTATTTATTCCAAGGTAGAAAACACCATGGTTGAATTTCACTGCTAAACATGTACTATCTTCCTGAAGCTAAACTTTGCTTTAAGATTTTCTTTTTAAAAACTAAATAATTGAATAGTAATTTAAAATATTAAAAACAGAGTATACTACTTTCCAGAAGAGAAAGTGAAATCTGAAAATAAAACACTGACTATTATAGCAGGCAACTTCAAATTAAGTCTCAAAAGACTCCCTCCAGCTCTGTCCTTGGATTTTACCTCCCTCTCCTCTGAGTAAATGATACTTCAGTAGAAAAGTCTGATAAACATCAGTATTCAATAACTTATTTAACTAAATGTGAATTTTTATGGTGTTCTAAATTATCAGGGAAGAGAACAGTTTTTTAAAAGGAGACCATGTGGTTAAGGTATATCATGAAATGATTGAAACCTTGAAACACCATAAATATTGATATAACTATGAGAGAGATAGTTACAAAAATTTGAAGCATTTGATATTTTGATGTGAAAATTAGATATTAAATGAAAGAAAACTGAATAAAATGCAAGTGACTGTTCTCTCATAGATAGGATTTTTGTATGGTAAAGAAGATAAACCCAAACTTTATGGTTTTATTATCCTGTGTAGCAGGGGCCCCCAACCCCTGGCCATGGCCTGTTAGGAACCAGGCCCTATAGCAGGAGGTGAGTGTCAGGCAAGCGAACAAAACTTCATCTGTATTTACAACCACTCCCCATAGCTTGCATTACTGCCTGAGCTCTGTCTCCTGTCAGATAGCAGTGGCATTAGATTCCCACAGGAGTGTGAACCCTATTGTGAACTTTGCATGTGAGAGATCTAGGTTGCACGTTCCTTATGAGAATCTAATACCTGATGAAATGAGACGGAGCTGAGGCGGTGGTGCTAGGCTGGGGAGTGGCTGCAAATACAGGTTAACATTAGCAGTGAGGTTTGAGTGCACAGAGACCATAATAAAGCAATTGTTTACAGACTTGCTCAAAACTATCAGTGAGTGGAAAGTGAGTTAGCTGCATATGGTGGCTGGCTTTAGGTCAGAATCCAACACATGTTATAGTCTGTGCATGGACTTTTTTTTTCCCCCATTTTAATCTGCACCTCTTATTTTTATAATGAGTTGTGTAATTATTTAATTATATATGCAATGTAATAATAATAGATATAAACTGCACAATAAATGTTATGCACTTGAATCATCCTGAAATCATGCCCCTTTTCACTCCCCAAACCATCCCCCACCCAACCCCGCCAGTCCATGGAAAAATTGTCTTCCATGAAACTGGTCCCTGATGCCAGAAGTTTGGGGACCAATGCTGTGTAGAACATTATATCAGTTTGGCATCTAAATAAGCAAACTTATTCCAATAGATTACGTGTGTGTGTGTTTATCATATATTACATATTTTTATGAGAATAGAATGAGAATTTTTTTTTGGCCAAAAGAAGACAAAAAAATACTCTTTTTTTGGTAACAGGTTTTTTGAGTGTAATTCACATAACATGCAATTCATCCATTAAAAAGTTTACAAAAAAGTAAATTCACAAATTTAGATGAACATCTCCATAAAACCAAAGAGAAACATTTAGCTCTCACCTTCCAATATTTCCATTCCTTCTGCAATCTTGGCAAACAGTAATCTATTCTCTACCTCCATGGTTGTCTGTTTTGAATATTCCATATAAATGGAGTCATATAATAATGTGGCCTTTTGTAATTGGCTTATATAATTTAGCATAAAGTTTTTATGTGTCAGTACTTTACTTTTCTGATATAATTCAGTAATATTCCATTATATGAATGTACAACCTTTTGTTTATCCATTCATTAGTTAGTAGACATTTAAGTTATTTCTACCATTTGGCTATAGGCAATAATACTGCTATGAACATTTGTGTACAATTTGTTGTATGGACATGTATTTTCATTTATCTTGGGGATATATATCCAGGAGTGCTGAGTTAAATGGTAGCCTTATGTTTAAATTACTGAGGAACTGTCAGACTTTGCTAAAGTGGTTGCACCATTTCACGTTACAATCAGTAGCAGTGTGTAAGGGTTCTGACTTCTCCATAGTCTCGTTCAAATTGGTTATTATTTACCTCTTTAATTATAACTATCCCAGTGGGTTTGAAGTGATATGTGTCTCCCTATAATATTATTTGCACCTCCCTGATGACTAACAACACTGAGCATCTATCACTGCCTATTGGCAATTTTTATATCTTCTTTACAGATATTTGCATTTAGATCCTGTGCTATATTTTCAGTTGAATTAGTTGTTAGTTGTAGAAATACTTTATATATTTTCAACAAAAGTTCTTTTTCAAATGTATGATTTGCAAATATTTTTCTCCATTTTGTGACTGTCTTTTCACTTTATTGATAGTTAGCTTTGAAGCACAAACTTTTTAAAATTTCGTTTAAGCCCAATTTATCTAATTTTTATTTTATTGTTTGTGCTTTTGGAGTTATATTTTCAAACACATTGTCAAAGCCAAGATCATAAAAGTTTACTCTTATATTTTCTTCTAAGAGAGTTATAATATTAGCTCTTACATTTTGGTATTTAATCCACTTTAAATTACTTAAATATATGGTATGAGGTCCAGATGATGAGATAGGGCAGTGATGATTCAAAAGAAAAGATGCAAACATTTCCTTCATTTGTCCTCAAAGTATGAAATAAATTACAACTTAAACATGTTAATGAGTCATGCCTACCTAACATTTTCTGGTCTTCCTTAAAAGTCCTGTATTCTGAAGGCCCAATGACTTAGATATATCCTAAATGGATAAGTCTAAAATATGTGTTGAAAAGAAGCAGTAGATCTTGATGTCATAGAACAACATAGAAAGATTTCAGACCCATTTTCCTGGCTGCTTTAACAGCAAATTTGTGTGACAACAGAAAGGTAAAATAAATGGCCTTTCAATGTATTATCCCACAATGTATATCTGTGAGTTCAATAATCACAAACATTGCTGCTCCATTTCCTCAGTTTTATTCTATTTTTTACTGAAATGTAAAAGATGAATATTACGTGTGAAAGAACAAAGTTTTTATGGAAAGGTAAAAAAAGGTTTTATCTGAAATAAGCACCACTTCTGTTTTTATAACCATGATATCAAAAAAGACTTACACCTTGACCTTGCATTTGGAAGAATGTTATATGCAGTGTAATTTTTTTTTTTTAAATCACTGAAGGATTTAACAGACTTGTAGGTCCAGGCACTAGAGTGCAAGGGTAAGGATGCAAAAGCAAAGTGAAACAAAACAAAACAAAACCACCAAAGCAGAATGACTTCTTTCTTCTGGCAAAATCATTGCCTCCCAGAAATAAAATGTAACATTCCAATTCTTTCAAGTGAGATCCTTTGATTTTTTTATTGCCATAGCCCTGGGGCAATACCCAAAGCCATCTTTCTCCTAATAAGGTATCAAGGTTACAATAAATATAAGAACTACTGAAAGGAGCTGAAATAAAAACAGGGATACCTTTATGTTAGAGAGGAATGTTGGGACTACTTTTTAGTCAAGCCTAAAAAGACAAAGAAGGAAATTCTATATAACTTACAAAGACAAAAAGAAGAAACATTAATTCAATACACCAGGAAAAATAAAGAGTTCCCTCTATTTTTGACACTTTCTAATCTAAAGCTGAAAGGAATCTGAGAGCACATCTAATCCAACTTCTTAGTCTTCTAGATAAAGAAATTGATGCCTAGAAAGGTATTTTCCCCAGTTCAATTCTTCTGAACCTACATTTTTAGAAACAGCAGTGAACTAAGAAAATATAGCTAACACAGGAAAAACAAAGAGGTGAAAACAATAGTTTAAGAAAGAAAAATTAATGTAGTCAAAACACTACATTTAAATTTATATTACATTGGGAATGTATCCCAATATACTAAAGAAAAAAAAACTTGTTGAAATGCCATTTTTTTTAGATATTTATGGTGGCTTATAAAAGTGTTTGTAGATTAGAAGAGATAATATCACTTTGGAAAAGACTAACTGAGAAATGTAAAAATATTGCATTTTAATTTTTGATATGGCTTTTGTGGGTAGTAACAGAAATTTTCCAGTAAGAAAGAGGGATTCACATTCAATATACTTTAAAATTGGGCAAATGGTAAATATTTATCTCTGACAGCTAAAATTGAGGAGGCTCATGCATAATGTGAAAAGGATTCAACGATGTAAATGGCATAAAATCATATCCACTAAGATGGATAAACATAAGAAGATTATTCAGCTTAAATAAAGGAAAAACAGTCCTCAATTGCATAAAGGGCTTTACACAGAGGATGAATAACTATCTCTTTACCATCAAAGAAAATACAACAACAGAATAGTTATTTTACAAAAGGATGGAAAATACAGAGAATATCTATGAAGTATTTATTAACAAAATTATTTTCTCTACCACATATCATTATTATAGTATGAAAACTTTAACAGCAAAAGAAAAACCTGAGCAAAACATACAGGTATACATATGTCACTAGGCATATTGTATTATTGTATGCCCTCAAAAAATGCACAAAACCTAATTTTCCCCCTAGTTATATTCAGAAATAACCTCAATAATAGAAATCAGATTGTGATTGTATTTCCCAGAATAGATATTAAGTGGCATACAATAATTATAAAAAGGGATTATTTAAGCACTGAAGAGCAAATTTCAACAATGTCACTATCCCTGTAGATGAATTTTTCTACCCTTTAAGTTATATCTTGAAAATTAACTTGAAGAAAATTATCTTGAAAATCAATGAAGAAAATTATCTTGAAAATCAATGGGAATTTACTCACATTTTAAAAATCTAACCTATCACACCATCCTCTAGCTAGATAATGACTAACACGTATTAGGAGTTCAATAAATATTAAATGAAATCTTAAGCAAAGCAAGATTATTTACTTCTTATTTTGAAAGGATAAAAGGCCACTCTTAGCTACAAGGTAGGCTGAAACTGTATCTTCACAAAATTTCTTTTAAAAATGGAGGTTAGTTAGAAAATAAAGAAATGATAAATATTATATAGGCATCTAATAATCTTTGACACATTCTTCACTGTAAACAAAAATAATCTACCCACTTCCTCATCGGTGTAACCACCTAAACTGGGTCATTCTGTTATCTTTTAATTTTATATTTATGGTTTTTCACACCAAAATGCATCTAGTTCACTTTCTTCTCTGAATTTTTTTTTTATTTTTCTTCAGATATTGCACTGTAATCCACATCACTATGGTAAATAACATCTACATTTGATGAATTTTTCTCTGAGAAAAGATGCCAACATAATATCTCTGTATTAAATAATAGTATGTTCTTAAGTTATTCAGTTATAAAGCTCTGTGATTTATAAAAGTGTCTCTGATGGACCTGAAGAAAAGAATTAGGAAGTAAGACACTAGACCTAATCATATGATTTGTTTATAAATACTTATGATTAATTCAATTCTAATTTTGCAGCCATTGCAACAAAAAGTTCACTGTCACACATGAAAATGTACATGATATTATAAACACTTCTAAAATTTATAGAAAGATAATAAGATTAAGGTTAGATTCTAGCATTACCTGTTGTTTGGCAAGCAAGCACTAGACACTCAGAGATTTATTTTTAGTATCCCCAGCAGATATAATTACAGGTGGAATGATCTTATAAAAATACATACCAGGATGCCCACACATGTTGTTTATAGTCAACATTGCCACTAATTGATCATGTTCACATCATTTGCATTGTTTAATATTCTTAATCATCCTTATAATATCTATATCATATAACTTTTTGAGGAATTAAGAAGATTGTATTTAAAGTTTTAACAATTGATTTTCTATCATTATGCAATATATAACATATACCTCCAACTTGCAAAAGCAAATTGTAAAGTTTTTTTTCCTTAAGATAGGAATATTCACAATAGCAAAAACATGGAACCAACTATGCAACCCAACAAAAGTGGACTAGATAAAGAAAATGTGGTGCACTGACATGATGAAATATTATGAAGCCATAAAGAAAAACAAAATTATGAACTTTACAGCAATCTGGATGGAATTAGAGTGTATAATACTCAGTGATTTATCACAGAAACAAAGATCTGAGTACCACGTGTACTCACTCATTAGTGGGCCCTGAACATTCATCATAATACTATAAGAAAGGGATTGGTAGTAGTAGGACACTGCCAGGAGAGAGGGGCCACATAGCATCAATCAGGGCACCCACATTTAACCTGTATGATGACCAGGTGTGTACCTAACCCTCATTTGTACCCCATCTTTTTAAAATAAAATAAAATAAACTTTAAAAAAAGATAGGAATATTGGCTCCTCACGATCACGATGACTGACTAGAAGTGTCCAGAACTAACCTCTTCTACAAGAAGATCCAAGACAACAAATAGATAACCACATGTCAAATAGAGCAACTAACAGAGAACATTAGAATTTAAAAACAAAATGACCAAGACTCTCTGAGGCACAGGAGTTTGAAATGACATCATACAAACAGACGTGAGTGGCCAGCAGGGATTAGGTCAGTGCCAAGATGGATTCCCTAATTCAGGGAAAAGGTAAATGGAAGATCTTCAGGGCTTTGCAATTCTACTACAGATGCCTGCAATACTAGCTCAGGAGAGTCTTTTATCTCTCACAGATCTTGAGCCTGCTATAGAGAGCTACCTGGAGTCTAAATGATTGCATTATACTAGAGAAAGAATTTACACTAGTCCTTGTCACACCCCAGACCAAGGATAGTAGAGCACAGCATCATTTTGAGAGTAGACTCTCCCACCGGTGTACATCCCACTCTAAGATCCAATCACTCTTGCATATGCAAATTCCTGGGGTCTTGCAAACATCTCTGCACTGTTACCCAGAGGGCCACAGCACAACAAGACCAGCTGGGCCTGGTGGTACAGGTGTGTTTTCAGCACCTGAACCAACATTGCACCCTATATCCCAGGGAACAAGCATTCTTGCATATCAGGGTGGCTTTCCCCCAAACATAGGGAGTTGAGGCATGTGTCCACCAGAGCCTGAGAGCCACCCATCCAAGGCCACTGCTTTTTGATCTTGTCCACAGCAAAGCTACATCACAGCCACAAACAACCACAGCATAGGCCACTGAGAAACTTAGATACTTCTGAAGTGGATTGTAGTCAGAGAAATCACGTGGAGACTACACTACTGTTTGCACCCAGAACTAAAGCCAAAGCACCCTACCCAACCAACACTATATAAATATTTATAGAATACTATAGAAATACTATAGAAATACAAAAATGTATTTTTCTGTTAAAACTACTCCAAACAATCAGAAAATGCAACTATTATGCCAGATGTGCAGGTGTCAGTGTAGGTACACAAGAGAAATGGAAAAGTAAGAAAATATGACACCTCCAAAGGGACACAATAATTCTCCAGTAACAGATCCCAAATAAAAGAAGATCTAAGAAATGCTTGAAAAAGAATTAAAATAATGGCCAAAAGGAAACTCAGTGATATATAAGAGCATATAGATAGACAATTCAAATAAATCAGAAAAAAATTATAATCTGAATGAGAAATTCAATAATATAGATATCATGAGAAGAATGAAAAAGAAATATTGAAACTGAATGATTCAATGAATGAAATTTTTAAAAATGCAATTGGGGACTTTAATATACTAGATAAAGCAGAAAAAAAAATTCTGAATCTTGAAAATAAGTAATTTGAAAAAGCCCAGTCAGGCAAAAAGTAATAATAAAGAAATAAAGAATAAAAAAGATTGAAGAAATTCTGAATGAAATACGGGACACCATTAAGCAAAAAAAAATTCACATTTTGGAAGTTCCAGAAGAAGAAATAGGAAAAGTCATCGAAAACTTGCTTAATAAAATAATAGCCAAAAATGTTCTAAATCTTGGGAGAGATATAGACATACAGATACAGGAAGTTTAAAGATTCCCAATATAGTCAACCTGAAAAGTACTTTTTTAGGCACATTATAGCCAAACTGTCAATAGTCAAAGACAAAGAGAGACTTCTAAAAGTAGCAAGAGAAAGATGTCACATTGCGTATAAGAGAATTCTCATAAGACTAATAGCAGCAGAAACCTTACAAGCCAGATGAGTTGAGAAGATAAATTCAAAGTGCTGAAAGGAAAAAAAAAAATGCTAACCAAGAATACCATACACAGCAAATTCAGAAATTAAGGAGAAATAAAGTTTTTCCACACAAGCAAAAACAGAGGGAATTATCACATTTCCGCCCTATACAAGAAATGCTTAAGGGAGTTTTATATTTGGAAGACACACACACACACACACACACACACACACACACACACACACACACACATTATGAAAACACTCAAAAATGTAAAAGTCATAAGTAGAGAAAATACATGAAAAAGGAAAGAAATCTAATATTATTACTACAAAAATCACCAAACCAAAAAAAAACAACAAAATAGGAAGAAAAGACAAAAAAAACTTTTAAATAATTTTTAAAATGACAAGAGTAACTCCTCACCTATCTATAACAACCTTGAATGTAAACAGTTTATATTCCACACAAAAAGAAACCAAAAGCATTCAAGAGTAGCTATACTTGTATTAGACAAAATATACCTTAAATAAATAAATAAAATAAAAAGAGACAAGGCCATTATATAACAATAAAGAGATACATTTAACAAGAAGATATAACCATTATAAATATATTTTCACTCAGCACTGGAACACCCAGCTATATAAAACAAATATTATAAATAAAGATAGAAATAAACCATAAAATGATAATATTTGGGATTTCAACACCCCACTTTCAGCACTGAACAGATAATTTTGACAGAAAATCAGTAAAGAAATTTCAGAATTAAACTGCACTGTAGTTCAAATAGATATAAGATATTTATAGAACATCTCATCAAACAGTTACAGAATACAAATTTTTCTCATTAGCAACTAGAACATTCTCCAGGATAGACTGTATGTTAGACCACAAAACAAATCCCACAATGAAAAAAAAAATCAAAATCATATCAAGTATCTTCTTAGACCAAAAGGGGATAAAACTAGAAATCAATGACAAAAGAAACTTTGGAAACTCTACAAATACATGTAAATTAAAAAAGCAGCATGCTCATGAATGGCCATTGGGACAATGAAAAAATTTAAAAGTACATAAAAAACTATTTTTGAAGCAAATGACAATAGAAACACAACATACTAAACCTATGAGACGCAACAAAAACAGCACTAAAAGAAAAGTTTATAACAAAAAATACCTATATCAAAAAAGGAGAATTTCAAACAGACAACCTAAAAATGCACCTCAAGGAACTAGAAAAGCAAATATAAACCTCAAGAAAGTAGAAAAGCAAAATAATAAAGAACAAAACTAAACTAAGCAAAGCAGAGACAAAACAATAAATACAAATGATCGACCAAACAAAAAGTTGGTTTTTTTTCCAGATAAGGAAAATCAACAAACTATTCGTTAGAATGAGAAATAAGAGAGAAGACTCAAATAAATAATGTCAGAAACAAAATATAAGACATTACAACTGAAACCACAAACAAAATAAGATCATTAGAGGCTTTTTTAAATCACAGCGATGTGGGCTACAAGTAAGGATTAGCTGTACAAGTAGTCTGCATACACGGTAAGTTTGGGCTTCCAACTGGTTCTCACTTTCCCCAGTTTAGTAGCAAGTACTCTGTTACGACACGCGTCCTGTTCTTTGACAGTGTCCAGTGACTGCTGAACCCACCCTTATGCTAATGTAATTCATGTTCAGGTCCCACTTTTGAGTGAGAACATGTGGTGTTCAGTTCTTTGCTTCTGTAATAGATCACTAAGTATGATGGTCTCCAACTCCACCCAATTTGCTGTGAAGTCCATAAGTTTGTTCTTCTTTATGGCTGTGTGATACTCCATCATGTGTAAGTACCACATTTCCTTTTTCCAGTCCACTTTCAATGGGCAGTAGGGTTGGTTTCGTGTTTTTGCTATTGTGAATAGTACAGCTATAAACATGCACGTGCAAGAGTCTTTCTGGTGGAATGATCTATGTTCCTCCAGGTATATTAGCAGGAGATTGCTGGATTGTCTGGAAGATCAGTTTTTGGCTCTTTTAGTAATAGCTACATTGCTTTTCATAGAGGTTGAACTAGTTTGCACTCCCACCAATAGTGTAGAAAACATTCCCTTTTCTCCACATCCTCTCCAGCATCGGTTATTTTTTGAGTCATTAATGATGGCCATCCTGACTGGAGTTAGGTGGTATCTCATTGTGGTTTTGATTTGCATTTCTCTGATGATCAGTGAGGTTGAGCATCTTTCGTGTATGTGTTGGTTGCTTGTATAACTTCTTTTGAAAAGTGTCTATTCATGTCCTTTCCCTATTTTTTAATAGGATTGTTTGTTATGGGTTGTTTTGTTTTTCCTTTCACCTCATTTGAGTTTCAGATGCTAGGCCTTTGTCAGATACATAATTAGCAAATATTTTTTTTCCCATTCTGAGGGTTCTTCCCACTCTCTTAATGCAAAAGCTTTTCAGTTTAATGAGGTCCCACTTGTCTATTTTACTTTTCATGGCATTCACTTTTGAAGATTTGGTCAAGAATTTGTTGCCTATTTCAATGCGCATAAGGGTATTGCCTATGTTTTCTACTAGGATTTGTATATATAGAGGTTTTCTGTTTTGATCTTTGATTCATTTAGAGGTGATTTTTGTATATGGTGATACGTAGGGGTCCACTTCCATCCTTCTGCATGTAGTTAGTTAGTTGTACCAGCACAACTTGCTAAATATGGTCTCCTTTCTCCAGTGGTTGTTATGGGTGGCTTTGTTAAAGATGAGTTGGTTAAGAGATGAATTTGATAATTTGATGGCTATTGCACTTAATCTGTAGATAACCTTGGGAAAGGTGGACATCTTGACAATTTTGATTTTTCCAATCCATGAGCATGGAATGTTTTTCCATTTGTTTGTGTCATCCTTGATTTCTTTGAGTAGTGTTCTGTAGTTCTTGTGGTAAAGGTCTTTCACTTCTCTGACTGGGTGGACGCCAAGGTATTTCATTTTTGTGTGGCTATTGTGAATGAGATCATGCTTTTTATTTGACATTTTGTCTACTTGTTGCTGGTATATAGAAAGGCAGTTGTCTTGTACACATTGATTTTGTACCCTGAGATTTTACCAAAGTTGATTAGAGTATGAGGAGGTTTTTGACAGATTCCCTAGGGTTTTGAAGATATAGAATCATATTGTCCACAAAAAGGGATAGCTTGTGTTCCTCTTTTCCTGTTTGGATATCCCTGATTTCCTTCTCTTGCTTGATTTGTCTGGCTAGGGCTTCCTACCTTATTTTGAACAGGAGAGGTGAGAGGGAGCAGGCATGTCTTGTTCTCATTCTCAGGGGAAATGCTTCCAGTTTCTGCCTATTGTGCAAAATATAGGCTGTGGGTTTATCATAGATGGCTCTTAATGTTTTTGGGAATGTTCCTTCTATGCCTAGATGTTCAAGAGTTTTTATCAAGAAGTGATGCTGGATTTTGAAGATTTTTCTATGTCTAATGATATAATCATGTGGTTCTTAGTTTTACATCTGTTGATGTGCTGAATTACGTTATGGTCTTGTGAAAGTTAAACCAGCCCTGCAACCCGGGAATGAAGCCCATGTGGTCACTGTGGATGATCTTTGATATATGTCATTGGTTTTGAGCATTGCTGGGTGGGAGTGAGCCAATTCAGAGCATCTTATAATCACTCATCCCTCTCTTTCTCAGAACAGATCTTCCTTTTCTGTGCACAACTGTTGCCAGGTGGCTGGTGCAAGTTGGGGAATGGGCCACCTAGAATTATGCGACTGATGTGGCTTCTGGATTCTGTGAACTCAGAAAGACTTTTGCTGAATTCATGATGATCAACTCATCAAAAAAATGCTCTGGAAAACTCCACCTAACAATGGCAGAATCTTTACTCTCTGTCTTGCTAGATGAGAGCAGCACCAATCTGCTAGCTCCCTTGACTATCTTGGCTCTTCCCCCATTAGAAACGACTATAAATAACTATATGCCAACAAATTGGAAAACCTGGAGGAAATGGATAAATTCTTGGGTGCATATAAACTTCCAATATTTAACTAGAAAGAAATAGAAAACTTAAACAGATCTATATTGAGTAACAAGAGTGAATCAGTAATAATCTCTCAACAAAAAAAAAGCCCAGGACTGGATGGATTTTTTCCCAAAACTTTTAAATAATTAGCACCAGTTTTTATTAAGCAATTCTAAAAGAAAAAGAAGAAATTTATCTTTATTCATTCTTGGAAGCCAGCATTACCTTGATATTAAAAGCAGACAGAGACACAGCAACAAAAGAAAAGAAAAGAATAGAATAGAATACTACAAACCAATATCCCTGATGAACATAGTTGCAAAAATCCTCAGCAAAATACTAGCAATTGATTCCAATAGCACATCAAAAAGATCATGATCAAGTGGTATTTATCCTAGGGATGCAAGGACGGTTTAATATATGCAAATCAACGAATGTGTTGAATCACATCTGCAGAGTGAAGAATAAGAACCATATGATCATCTCAATAGATGTAGAAAAAGCATGTGATAAAATTCCACTTTCCTTCACGATAAAAACTCTCAGCATAATAAAGGCCATGTGTGAAAAATCCACAGCTAACATCACATTGAAGAGAGAAAAACTGAAAGTCTTTTCTCTAAGAATTGTAACAAGAATCCCTACTTTCACTACTCTCATTCAACATAGTACTGAAAGTCCTAGCCAGAACAATTAGGCAAGACATGGTAGTAATGGATGCCTAAATTGGAAAAGAAAAGAAGTAAAGTTACATCTTTTTGCAGATGTTAACCTAATATGATGTGTTATATTAAAGTGAAATTTAATAAAATAAATTTTAGTAACTTTTTAAAAATAAAAGTATTAGAAGAATATTACTCTGAGTATCTGAGTATTGAAAGCAATAACTATAATCTTACCAGCATGTAAGATTAAAAATTAAGAAGTCAATGGCTTTTCTAAAGCAATATTCCAAGTGGTTTTGTCTATAAAAAGAAATTACATATTTAACATATTTTATTCAGTAAATATTAAGTGAGATAGACTATTTCTGTACACTAATTATTATGTTGCTTTACATTATTTCAATAAGTCATAATAAAAATATGACAAACATATCTTTCTAGTGCTATTGATGTAGAAGTAATAGCCTATTGCACATCATACATTTTCTTATTTCTAGTTTTCAGAAAGTTTTATATAGTACATCTTACTTAAATGACTATGTATAAAAGATTTAAAATTTCAAATGTGTTGAAAATAGCAGCAAAGAGAAAATTGTAAAGTGTTGTCGTTTTAAAACTTAAAGTACTTTTCAAGGATAGTAATCAACTGTAACAAGCAGAAAAACTTATTTTGTTATTTTGAGTTTGACTGCCATCTACAGGGACTATTTAGTCTTTTTTCTACCAATTTCAAATGATCAGTGTGACCAAATATTCTCTGATTTGATGAAACTAGGGAGGAAAGAGACTTGTAAATAATTACCTTCAATTAAAGTTTTAAAGACTGCTTTTAAGAAAATTTAGATGACCACTCTTGAAACCCTATGTGTGATAATGTATATTGATTTAATGTCTTAGGAAGATATGGACTAATCCCTCTGTTATGTGGTAAGATGCTTAAGCTCATATTAGGACTATAGGATAAAACCTATACAAAAAGTAATCATAATTTAATATCATTTGTTCCCGTGAATGTTGAAAATGTTAATTTTAATAAAATTTCTGACTTTTAACCAAGGGTATTGATAAGCAGTGAATGAAACAAACATATGTTGTACAAGATAAATAGCAAATGGATTGAAGAGGAATGATAAGATATTTCCTTCCCTGGAGCCTAAAATAAATATATAATAAGTCAAGTAAGTTATACATGCTACTTCTGTCTAGGCACAAACAAACCAAGGTAATTGTGCAAACCACAAAATACCAAACATCTTCCTTTCCTGGCTAACGTGAGCGATGGCTGTTTCTTTGTCAATTATAACAGTAGCCTTTCTCTAGTCTTCCCTCCTTCTTTTCTTTTTTTTAAAGACAGAATCTTGCTTTGAAGCCCAGGCTGGAGTGCAGTGACATGACTATGACTCACCGTAGCCTCAGACTTGTGAGCTCAAGCAACGCTCCCACCTCAGCCTCCTGAGTAGTTAGGACTACAGGTGCATGTCACCATGCCTGGCTATTTTTAAATTATTTGTAAAAGCAGAGTCTTGCTGTGGTTGTCCAGGCTGATCTCAAACTCCTAGGCTCAAGCAATCTTCCCACACCTGGCCCTCCCTCTTTCCAAATAAGATTTATTAAGATGCTCAGTCACAGAATTACCCCTGCTTCCTGACAAGCTCCAATCCAAAACAAAAAAAGAATAATTTGCCTTCACCTACAAGTTATACATGAAAGAAAACCACTTTTTAAAATGTCTTCTATAAGTTTGCAAACATTTTTTTGTTTTGAAAGTTTTATCAAAAAAAAAACCCTATGCTTCTATATTTCTTGTAAGAATCCATATCACTAATTTATGTTGTTCACATAGTTGCTATAAATGGGAATGTGTTTGCATTATCTTCCATGACATTTTCAATTAAACTTTGAACATTTGGTGTAAAAGGCTACATTTATTTACAGTAACAGGAAAGCAGTAACAACTTTTCAGAAATTCTTCATTTAAAGCAATTTGACAGACTCAAGTTATTCTCTTTTCTACAACTCATTTTTCTCCATTAGCTACAAAATAGATTTCAACTTAGTGTTCTATACACACAGTGACATAAACATCATTCAACAAATTCAAGGGCACATGGCTCAGAAACACACTCAGAGTGAAGTAAATTATAGCACTTAACTTGAAATCATAGAATAACAGACTTGGGAGGAACTTTAAAGTTCAATTAGCCCAATAACACAATTTTACAAAAAGTAAAGTGTAGTCCATAGTAACACCAGAGCTAACAGCCAGGCCATCTGGTTCAACACACCATTATATTCCACTGAATACTGTGTGCTTTCAAAAAGCAGTAGGGAAGCAGTGACCCAGAGAAGAGTCAAATACCAATGTAGGGGATAGATATAACTTGGCAAATGGGTTATAAGAAAGAACTGAGGATCCTGTAGCCATCTCATAAAACACTCCCAAGCATCACTGCCACCAAAAAAAATTCCCTTCAACACACAAAACCTAATGAGGTATGATATCTTCCTATCATCAGTTTCAAGATGCCAGGAAGAAATAGAACAGCATAAAAAAGAGAGGGCAAGAGAAACCAATCGTCCAAATTTCTAAAGAAAATGGCCCTGAGAAAATGTCCATGACTCTTAGACCCCTCAGCAAGATGAAGAATACAAACCCCTAAGAGAGGGTTTTGAAGAACTAGGACCATAAACATTCCTCAGACATATACACTCTTCCTCCAGTCTGCCTCCCTGATCCTTTTTTGGGACAGGTAAGAAAATACTCCCAAAGCCCAAGCTTTAAGTGGATAACTTTGAAGTTGGAAATTTACATTAACTTAAATTTCAAGTTTGATATCCTGGACATTTTAATTACTGAATTATTACTAAGTCTGTATGATTAAAGTGGCCACAGTTCTTAACCTAGAGTGAGCAGGAACGTCATCAGATCGTCTACAGTTTCATTCAAGAGCAGGAGGAGAATAATCCCACTGGGTGAAGTGTAAATAAACAGTAGGAGGCAAAAATGAAGTGAAAGTGTGGTCAGAATCACAGGCATCATGCCATATTTGGTCTATAACAGTAGACCAAATATAATAAACTTATATAACTTAATAAACACTGTGCCCTAAACTCCTCATAAATGGTCAAGCTAATTCCCAAACAGAGGCTTTTTTCTCAAAATACATTCTGTCCAGTATTTTAAAAAGAAAAATATGGCCTTTTCTTTCCTCAGTAAATCTTTTACCATCTTCTTTTCTCCTGCTCATTTTTAATTATTACACTATAATTGTTCTTTGGGGTAATTGTCACAATGGTAGATTTTTGCAAAAAATAGCCAAAATTATTCCTCTTCCTTTATACAAGCTTCTTCACGATGTAAATGTTCAGCTCTTCACATTTAGAGGTAGTTTTTCTCTTCTCCACCTATTAAATGTCAGCTTGCCTTGTGACTTGCTTGGATCAATAGAATGTGCCAGAAGTGATGTTGCCATTCTCAAGCCTAAGTCTCAACCGATGTTGCACACTCATGTTCTTTCTCTTGGACTCCCGCCATTATCAAGTCCTGGCTCTGAGGTGAAACAAAGACCACAAGAAGCAGAGACAAACCAGCCCTGCAGCAACCAGAAAAACTCGCAACTCATTGCAGACACATGAATGAGCTCAACCAAGACAAGAATAACCCAGGCACAGAAAATCAACCCAAAATTCCAACTCCCAGACCTGTGGGAAAGACAAATGGTTGCTTATCAAGCCACCACATTTTGTGATAATATGTTATATAACAAAGTCATTTGATATAGTCTCCAAACCAGCAACCAGCCTCTATTTTATCACAATCATAATTTTGCTTTTACCAAATGTATATAATTTACTTACTTGGTTGTGTATGTCTCATTAGTTCAGACAGGCTAATAATAGTGAATGCATAGAACAATGAATATTGCATGTTCATTAGTTGACCTTGCAGTAAACGATCACTAAGAGAAGGTAAAATGAACACACTTCTAAAAAAGAGAAATAGCTATCTGAAAACTGATTGGGTAGCACAAGAAATAGTCAATTAGTATAAGTGCCCACTTGCAGGAATTAATTCATTTAATTGCTTACAAGAAGCTATTATTCTTGTTTTTGTTAGATGAACTATTATGCTTTTTCTTATTTTTGGCACTGAATTTTAACTTGTAAATAGAAATGAATAGGCTATAAATATTAATAAGTAAAATGATGCATTAATAACATGGCAGCATTTCTTTTATTTTCAAAAGTTTTGGTTAATCTGGAATTTTCAAGCAACATTTCAAAAATTTGTATAATTTTGAGGCATAATGTTTATATCATGATTATGAAAACAACTCACATTGGCTTCTACGACCCACTGTGAAACCTAGACAGTACAAAGTGTGATGCAGAAATAATCATTACCCTTTGCTCTAATGCTGAGCAGATGGAGATCATTCAGGATGGGAAATAAACAGCCTAGTAAATCCAAATGTTAAAATCTATCTGAAATAAATAAGTATTGTTAATTTAAAAGCCAGTGGTTCACTGAAACCTATTCTTTCAGTATTAGATTAATACTAAAAAGTAATGTAGTTGTTTTGGGAACACAAGTTTGTCTATTTGAGGGAATCAACTAAATGTTCCCCTCTACTTAGACTCCAACTCTCTCCTCAAACATCCAACACCTTTTTTCCTATTCTCACTGTCAGATGATGAACTTACTCCCTATTGCACCAAGAAAGTTGAAGCCATCAGAAGAGAACATTCACAAGGTCTCACACATCTAATATGGTATTTGTGCCCAGAGCTCAACCATTTCTTCAGTTACTGTGCATGAATTCCTATTCAATGCTAACTCTTAATTTTCCCCACAGTTCTGTAGTCTTCCTGTGAACTTCCTCTGTATTTTCCTTTTTATTTAGATCTAAGTCCTCTAATGTTCCTGTATAGAGTAAGATTAGGGTAAGCCATGGTTCTAGCAGAGTAGTTATCAAACTGTAGTTCACAAATCAATGGCAGCAGCAACATCACTTTGCAACTTGATAGGAATGCAAATTCTCAGGCCGTATGCCAGCCTTGTGAATCAAGACTTTCATGATAAGACCTGTATTTTTACGAGACTACACAGAATTTTGCACTCCAAAATTTGAAAACCACTGCACTAGTCATTGGCTTCCATCTCTTCAAGCACAGCAATTATTCTTTCTCTTTTAAGTCTTGCATGTCAACATTATATCATGTTTTAATCTTTCCTAGTTTTTATATCAAATAAAATTTTTCTTGATCCTATGTGAGCTTCCTATACCACTATCATTTTTTCTTCGTCTCATAGGAGTTCTTCAATTATGCTTGCTAGTACCAAGTTTTCTTCTTTTACATCTATTGAATCCACTCACGTAAGATTTCTTATCAGTCTCATTCCATTGCACATTTAACAAAATCTCCAGTGATCATTGTGTCACCAAATCAAGTGTAGTACTCTAAATTCTCACCTTATTTGAACTACAGCAAGACTTGACCCACTTGAGTATTCCTTCCTTCTTACAATACTTTTTTTCACACTTGGTTTATAAGACATCTCTTCTTTTTTTTTTTTTTCCATAACTGAGTGTCCACTCTTTCTTTGTTTTCTTTGGTATTTCCTCATCAACTCGTCAACCAATTAAATGTTCAATTATTGGAGGGCTTTGTTCTAGAACCTCTTTTTATTCAATTACTTAGTGATCTTATTTTGTTTTATGGCTTTAAATGTTAGCTATATACTAGTATCTCCCATGCTGTATCTTACAAACTTGGACACTCACTTTTGAGTGATGGCAGAAAGTATTATTAATATAGTGTACAACACACATTCTAATTAGAAGATTTTAAAAAATAACTGTTTTACAACTTAAAATATCATTAGGGGGTTTGACTTCTTACATAATGGAGTGAGGTCAACAAATCTCCCCAAGAAAGAAACTGTAAAACTGGATTATAATGACAAAATAAACCATTTCAGCATCAGGGAAACAAGATTTCCCAAACAGATCATTTATTCACGAGAACTACTGATTTTCTGGTGAGAACACTACTGTTAATGGAGCTCACACCTAGGCCTCCAAAACCTTTTACCCCCAACCTTTGTTGGGGTAATAATTCATTCAATCAGGAAAGGGAAAGCTAAAACAACTACAAACAAAAAAAACCTTTGCTGACTCTGCAGAGGGAGATCACTTCATTTAGAATGTTGTTTGTTAAAGTGACCATCTCTGTGACCAGTGAACATGAACATGCACATGATAGTCTAGTTTTGAACAAACAACTAACTGGTGAACTAACCCTCCAGAGATTTTTTAGAAGGGAGACAGCCACAGAAGACTTGATAAACTCTCTGTATACTGCTATTGGACCAAAGATTGTGCTGGAGGGCTGGAGAGGACCCTAATCTTCTGTACATCCCTACTGTGTATGTATGAAAAAGATATACCAGCATTAAGTAAAAGCCAAAGAGGATTTTAAAAGTGCCTGTAGTTTGAATGAGCTTTCAGTTAACATTAATCCATCAAGAGCATGGAAACCTTATTAGCTCAAGGCATTTGAACACAACATCTGACTAATCTTTGGCAGATTTGTATGATATGTATGTAAGGGGGAAACCCCAAGAATTCCAAGCTTATACATAAAAATTTTTAAATTGAGCAAAAACGTAAGTATCCATACATTGTGGTAGAAACAGACTTTAGAGATTTAGTCCATGCAAGCTATTAAATAAACAGACAAAAATATCAATGACAACTCCCAGAGAGAAAAATTTCAGAGTCTAGAGCTACTACAATACTATTTAAAAGGCCAGTGTTCAACAAAAATAAGTATGAAACTGTAATGAAACAGGCAAATGTAAACAATATTCATGTAAGCCGGGCTCAGTGGCTCAGCCTATAATCCTGCGCCTTTGGGAGACTGAGGTGAGTGAATTGCCTGAGTCCGTGGGTTCGAGACCCGCCTGGGCAGGCGAGACCTCATCTCTACAATAAATCAAAAAATTAGCCGGGCATGGTAGCTCGTGCCTGTAGTTCCAGCTACTTGGAAGGCTGAGACAAAAGGATCGCCGGAGCCCAGCAGGTCGAGGCTGTGGTGGCCGGGAGCGGCCACTGCACTCCATCCAGTCTGGGCAACAGAGTGAGACTCCAACTCAAAAAAAAAACCAAACTCATGTAAAAGAAAAATCAATCAAAACTGTTTCTCAGTGTCTGCATATGTTTAACTTAGCAAATAAAAATTTCAAATACACTAGTATAAATGTTTATATAGAGAAAAGAAACCGCATTTAAAGAATTATAGGAAAATGTGATGATAATGACTTAACAAATAGAGAATATCAACAGAGAAATTCAAATTATAACCAAAACAGAAAAACTATAGAATTGAAAAGTAAAATAATTGAAAGAAAAAAATTTCACAAGAAGAGGTCAAAGCAGATTTGAGATAGCAATAAAATAAAATAAAATAATATCTATATACTCAAGAATGCATTTAAAAGGATGAATAAATTCACTTTAAATGGATTGTTAAGGACATCTTAGTTTAGAAACAGTTCGCATATTTTTACATTTGGCCCTGCTGTCAAAGAACTAACAACCTATTTAAAACAATAATACTATATATATACACACACAGCATAAGGAATAGACTATATTTGGGATTGTAAAATGTTATAGGACTATTTTTTTTTTTTTTTTTTTTGAGCTGGAGTCTATAATTGCACTACTGCAAATCATACCTGAGCTGCCAAAACTATTAGGGATATACTATACCAATGCAATAGAATTTTCTAAAACATTACTAAATACTTGCAAATTTTAGAACTATGAAAGATTTAAGAGGTTATTTAATGTACTGTCTTTTAAAAACAAGTCTCTGAAACTTTAGTTTGGTTTTTATATATATCCACTACTTCCTTTGGAGGAAATCAGCTACTGATAATCCTTTTACGTAATTCCTACTAGCTAACTCTTCTATCAAAGTGCTGCATTTTCTTTTGTGTCTAACAGACTAATTATATGCTCAGTTTGGAATTTTCAATCTGAGATATGTAGACAGAGATTATCAAAACTATAGCAGTAAATGAAGAAGCCATAACAGAGAAAGAAGCCAACAAGAAAAAGCTGAATTGTGGAAAAGTCTTAATTGCCAAATCATAAGTCATTTAATTTGTTCTAGAGTTTCTAGAATTTCTACTATATTCTGAAAAAAGCCTGCCCATGTGATTGATCCTTGAAATAAAATAAACTCCTTTGAGAGGCAAAAATATCATATCTCAGAAAGATTAGGTATTTTGCCAACTAAACTACTAGTTCAGCCATTTTTATACAGAATGTATTTACTTCTAATTATTTACTTCTTTTAAAAAACTTTTTTATTTAATTATAGTCATTTATCCATAAAATCATTTGACATTATAAAAACTTTACATCTTTATTTTCAAGAAGAGTCCCCTGTCCTTTTTTCTTAACACAGCAGCTATTTTCAATTGTTGCCTCTTATTTATGGTATTTTACTTTTCTCTTAGCTTACAAAGGTATTATTCTTAGAGTGTCATCTCATTTTTCTGCCCTACCACTAATCCCAACAAAATCTTATCCTTTACTATTTTTTAAAGATTGTTTTGTTGATCATATTGTTAGCTTTTTCTTGTTTATTTTTTAACTGTGAACTACTTTCTAAGTTATTGTTAAAATGCAACAATAAGATTGATTTTAAAAAGCTCATTGTCAAGATTTTAAGACCTCTTGAGGATGTGCTCTCTTCAAAAACAAAAAAAAGGGAGAGAACATATCTTGGAGAGAGGGAAGATGGCAGTGGAGCCGGTGGGACTATGTAAGTCCCTGTGTGAAAGAGTGAGCGTATGGACAATTTTGCATACCTGTCTGCGAGTAAGTGGGCATGTGAGTGGCTGACTGAATGGGGACTCGGGAGCAAGTGGCTGTGACTTTCCTGGTGAAGCAGCTGGTGCTGCAGCTGTTTTGTTTGGTCCCTAAGGCTTCTAGAGCACAGAAGCCGAGCAACACTTTTTTTTAAGCCCGCAAAGCCCTTTCCAGGAAGAAGCTGCCAGGAGTGACTGCCAGCTCCAGGCTCTGCCTCACCACCACAGTGCCTGGCTGGACACTGGCAGCAAGGGATGAGGAAGCAGCACAGCAAAGGAGACAGAAGCAGAACCCCACTGGAGAAGGTGAAACAAGCACCCTGCCACCACCCTGAAAAGTGGGCAGGAAAGTGCTCTGGCTTGCTTACCAAAAAGCTACAGACCCTATCGCTGTGACCAGTGGGTTAACTACTCTTGGGTTGATCATGACTCGGAATATCCCCAAAACACAAAGTTTGAAAGGACAAGACAAGTGCTTTGTCTCAGGCCCCCTGCCACCTACCCAGATTCTGTCATGGGATAAAGGGTGTGACAGAAAAGGATGAGGACCCTCAAAGAAATCAGCAGTGAGTCCAGGGTTGATCCAACCCTTTCCTCCCCAGCAATCCTCTGAAAGGCAGTCTCACAATGCTGGAGCACCAATCAGAGAGGCAAACCCAAGTGGAGCCTGGACATCAGCTGTGATAGGAGGTCTCTCTTCCAGGATAAGTGAGTACTTGGGAGGAGACAATCTTGCACCTCCCCACCGGAGGGGATCCCCCGACCATATGAGAGTGGGAAGGGAGGACTGAAGCCCCACCCACTCCCACCACCCCCTCCTTCTTTCCTGGGCTAGGCATTGGGGAGATTGTGAAGGAGGCCACACCCCACAGGAGGACACAGCAGAGGAGTTTATCTATGAGCAGCTGAGAGGAACAATTACAGAGCCTGTCACAAGAGGGATATTACTGCACAGAAATGTATTAAATTGTTTTTTCTTTTTTCTTTGTGCATGAGTATATGTGAGGATTTGATTTGCATTTCCCTCACCTTTTTTCTTTTTCTTTTCTCTTCCCTTTTCTTTTGTTTTTGTTTTCTGCTTATGTGTGTACATGAATGATTGAGTGCTCATCTTTCATTTCCTTTTTGTTGTTGTTGTTATTTTTTTATTTTTTTTTTTTAGTTTAATGTGTGTGTGAATGTATGTGTGAGAGGTGTGGGTTCCATTTGCATTCTGCTCATCTTTTTTTCCTCTCCTTTTGTTTTGTGTTGGGCGTGTTGTGTGTGTGTGTGTGTGTGTGTGTGTGTGTGTTCAGTTTTCCTTTTTGTTTTTTTGTTTTGTTTGGATTTTTTTTATTTTTTTTGGTTTGTTTTCTCTGTTTGTTTTGAGTTTTGTTTGCGTTTTATTTTATTTTATTGTGCTTGGGCTTCTGCTTTTGTTTTTCTGTGGTTTTCTGGTTTTAATGGGGGGGTGGTTTTTCATTTTATTATTTTTTTGTCCTTCATATTTTATTAAACTTTTCTCTGTTCTCCTCATTTTTATTGCTGTATCTTGGATTCAGGGGTACACACATGTACCCATTGTATCATTATATAGAGTGGTGGTAGTGGGGAATGAGTCTCAGGGAAAACTTATCCTAGTCAGTGAGCATTGTGATTTGCTAGTACTTACTGAATCCTAGCTTCCCATCCTCCACCTTGTTAACTCTCAAAACTACAAGAGACAGCAAGGCTTCCCACTCCCAGCCTTGTTTCAAAATAGATCAAATTCAGAGCCCTGATCAGGGAAGAAAAGAGGGTTGAGGAATATCAGATATCAAAACCCCTCTCTTTTGCTACTGAATAATGGAACTAAAGAGAAAAGAAAGACATCTGTCACAAATGAGGAAAAAATCAATGGAAAAACACAGGTAATTCTCAGTGTACCAAAGAGACAATGCCTAAAAATCAAACCTCAGATCTCAAGCAGTGGAAGTCAACAACAACCCAGAATACAACAGGGATTAGGGAATGGATGGAAAGAGTGAATGAGACTCAAGAAAGACAAGATGCAACACTGAAAGAACATGTAACAGAGATTCTGGACATAAAAACTTCATCAAGGAAATAATAAAAAGATGACAAGCATGGAAAGTAGAATTAATCAAGCAGCAGAAAGAATCTCAGAGCTTGAGGATGGGAACATTGAATTGACCTGATCTGTAACAAAAACATAAAAAGAAAACTTTAAAAAGAAAGAACAAAGCCTCCAAGTGATGTGCGATTAAATCAAGAGACTGAGCCTACACTTGATTGGTATCCCAGAAGAAGAAAGAGAAATGGAGAATAACTTGGAATAAGTATTCCAGGAGGTTACCCAAGAAAACTTTCCCATCTCATCAGAGATGTGACCATTCAAACACAAGAGATACAGAGAACCCCACAAGACATCAAAAGAGAAGACCAACCCCTAGACACATAGCAATTTGCCTACACAAAATAGATACAAAAGAAAAATCCTAAAGGCAGCAAAAGAGAAAGATCAAACTACCTACTGGGGAAGACCAATCAGCATGACAGTAGACCCATCAAAAGAAACACTACAAGCTAGAAGGGACTGGAGTCCAATTTAAAGTTCTCAAAGATAAACAATTTCAACCAAGACTTTCCCACCCAGTCAAGGTCAGCTTCATTAGTGATAGAGAATTAAAATACTTCCCAGACATCCAATCCTTAAGAGATTAAGCAGCTCCCAGACCAGCTTTACAGAAGTTGCTTTAAAAGGTATAAATCCCTGAAGAAAGAAAAAAATGGAATGACCACATACTTCCCAAGAGAACAGGTGAACACAGAATCAACAGAGAGTACATAACAACTGCAAAGTTGAAAACACAGCATATATCAACCCAAATGTTAAAGAAAACAAACCAGCAGAGAAAAGACTTTATAAGAATCTCATGATGGGGATAAACACTCACATTTCAGTAATCAGTCTAAATCTGAATGGATTAAATGTACCACTGAAAAGACATAGAATGACAAACCAGGTATAAAAAAAATGACCCAATAATTTTCTGCATACAGGAAACTCATCTCACCACAAGGGATGCACACAGACTCAAAGTTAGAGGATGGATAACAAATTTCCAGGTGAATGGATCACAAAAGAAGGCAGGAATTGCAATCTTAATATAGACAAAACAACCATTCAGCAATCAAAAAAGATACAGAAGGACACTACATCATGATAAAAGTTTCAATTTAGCAGTAAGAAATATCCATTCTAAACATATATGCACCCAATACAGGAGCACCATCACTCATAAAACAACTACCAAGTAAACTAAATGAAATGTACTCCAAGATTGATTACATACTCAGGCATAAATCAAGCATAAAAAAATTTATAAGATCGAAATACTACCTTGCACTTTCTCAGACCAGAGTGAAATAAAAATAAATATCAACACCAACAAAGTGCCCCCAAAACTCACAAAGACATGGACACTAAATAGCATGATGCTGAATGACTCCTAGGTCAACACAGAAATCAGAACAGAAATTCAAAAATTCCTGGGAAAAAGTGAAAACAAAGAAACATCTTACCAAAACCTCTGGGATACCATGAAAATAGTTCTAAGAGGTAAATTTATATGTCTATGAACACACATCAAGAAAATAGATCACAAGTTAACAGCCTAACAAATCATATAAGGAAGCTGGAAAGACAAGACTACCAAAACCTTAACTTTAGCAGAAGAATTCAGATCGCCAAAACAAAAGCTTAAATATGGAAGAGAGAAGACAAAAATATCATAGAAAAAAATCAACAAAACAGACACTGCTTCTTTGAAAGAATAAACAAGATTGATGGATCCCTAGCCAGAGTGATCAAGTAAAAGAAAGAAAAGCCCAAATAAACACAATCAGATACACAAAAGATCAAATCACAGCTGACCCCAAAGAAATACAAAAGACTATCAGAGATTACTATGCACACCTGTAAGAAAACAAATGTGATAACCTAAATGAAATGGAAGACTTTCTGACATTACACAATATCCCAAGGTTGAAACAAGAAGACATTGAGACACTAAATAGACAAAAAACAAACCAGGAAATTGACTTTGTCATAAGAAAACTACCTACAAAAAAAAAGTCCTGGACCAAGCAGCTTTACAGTGGAATTCTCCAAACCGTACTAGAAGAACTGACACCAATTTTATTGAAAGTATTCCAGGTAATTGAGAAAGCCAGAAGTCTCCCCAAATCATTTTACAAGGCTAACATCACACCAATACCCAAACTGGGTAAAGATCCAACAAAAAAAGAGAACTATATGCTAATATCTCTGATGAACATAGATGTAAAAATTCTCAACAAGATTCTAGCATATCAGATCCAACAACACATCTCAAAAATCATGCACCATGGCCAAGTAGGCTTCATCCCCAGGATGCAGGGCTAGTTCAACATACACAAGACCATTAATGTAATGAAATACATCAACAGATATAAAAACAAGAACCACATGATTATATTATTAGATCCAGTAAAAGTTTCTTGATAAAAACCCTTGAACACCTAGCCATAGAAGTAACATACCTCAAAATAGTAAGCACCATATCTGATAAACCCACAGCCAGCATATTTCTAAACACACAGAAATTGTAAACATTTACCTGAAAACTGGAACTCAACAAGGCTGCCCACTTTCACCCTTCTTGTTCAACATTTGTGTTGGAAGTCCTAGCTAGAACAATGAGACAAGAGAAGGTAATCAGGGTTTATCCAAATAGCAAAAGAGAAAGTTAAGTAACTCCTCTTTCTGACAATATGATCCTATACCTTGAAAATCCAAGAGAATCTGTCAAAAACCTGCTTTCACTGATAAAGGACTTTAGCATAGTCTCAGGGTACATATTAAATGTGCAAAAGACAGTCACATTCTTATACACCAACAACAAACAGACAGTGAAGCAAACAAAAAGTACAATCCCGTTCACAATAGCCACCAAAAAATGAAATACCTCGTCATTTTTCTAACCAGAGATGTGAAAGAACTTTACAATGAAAGCTATAAAACACTGCTCAAAGAAATCCAAGAAGACATAAACAAATGGGAAAATATTCCGTGCTCATGGATAGGAAGATCAACATTATTAAGATGTCCATCCTACTAAAGACAATATACAGAGTCAACTCAATACCCATTAAATTACCAACATCATTCTTCTCAGACCTGAAGACAATACAGAAATTATTATGGAAACATAAATGACCATGAATAGTCAAAACAATCCTCAGCAAAGAAACACAGTGGGAGATATCCCACTTCCAGACATTAAATCTTACCATAAGACTATAATTATCAAAAAAGCCTTGTATTGGTACAAAAACAGGCATCTAGACCAATGGAACAGAATAGAGATTCCAGAAGCAAAACCTCAATTTCTCAACCACCTCCTCTTCAACAAAGCCTCCAACAACAAACATTGGGGAGAGGAGAACCTATTCAGTAAATGGTGCTGGAAAAACTGGCTGACCACATGCAGAAGATTGAAATAGGGCCCCTACCTATCACCATACACAAAAATCAACTCTAAATGGATCAAATACCTAAACATAAAATCTCAAACTATAAGAATCTTAGAAAACACAGGAGACACCCTTATGGAAATTGGACTAGGCAATAGATTCCTGATCAAAACCCCATATGTCCATGCCATAAGAGGTAAGATAGACAAGTGGAACCTCATCAAACTGAAAAGCTTCTGCAAAGCAAAAGAAATCATCAAGAGAGCAGGGAGACAGCCCACAGAATGGGAAAAAATATTTGCCGACTGTATATCTGACAAAGGTTTAACATCCAGGATCTACAAAGAACTCAAATGTGCTGAAAGAAAAAAAAAACAGCCCCATTAAAATGTGGGCAAAAGATATGAATAGACACTTCTCAAAAGAAGACATACATGCAGGCAACAGACACATGAAAAAGTGCTTAGCCTCACCAATTATCAGAGAAATAGAAATTGGAACCACATTGAGATACCACCTAACCCCAATAAGAATCGTCATCATTAATAAAACAAAAAACAACAGCTGGCGAGGATGCAAAGAAAAGAGAACTCTTCTACACTGCTGGTAGGAATGCAAATTAGTTCTACCCCTATGGAAAACAATGTGAGGATTTCTAAAAGAACTAGAAATTGATCTTCCATATGACCCAGCAATGCCTCTACTGGGAATATACCCAGGGGAACTCAAATCCTTTTACCAAAAAGATACCTTCACATGCATGTTTATTGCAGGACTATTCACAATAGCAAAAGTATGGAACCAACCATGCTGTCCATCAAAACTGGGCTAGATAAAAATGTGGTACATATACCCAATGGAATATATCACACAGTCAAAAAGAAGGACAAACATAGGGACTTAGCAACTTGGATGGATTTAGAGTCTATAATACTCAGTGATCTATCACAGAAATAATTGAGTACAACATGTTTTCACTCATAAGCGGACCCAGAACATTTAACATAATACTATAAGAAAGGAAGTGACAGTAGCGGAACACTGCCAGAGGAGGGATGGCACAAAACATCAATAATGGTACCTGATCTCAAACCAGGCAAATGGGGACCAAAAGGAGACCCAAACTCTACCTGTACAATGACCACTTGTATTCCTAACCCTGAATTTTACCCCACATCTTTAAAATAAGTAAATAAATGAATGAAACATTTCTGTTTGAAAAAAAAAGAACAAAAGAAATAAAATAAATAAATCTTGATTTTTTGCCCTGGTACTAGTTAGTAAGGTAAAGAGAAATACACATAATTTTATATCTTTGAATTTAAAAATACAGGTAATTTTTATGTAGATTTTAGAAGACAAAGACATACATGCAGGCAACACACACATGAAAAAGTGCTAGCCGGGCTCAGCAGCTCAGCCTGTAATCCCGCGCTTTGGGAGGCTGAGGCGAGTAGATTGCCTGAGCCGGCGGGTTCAAGACCTGCCTCATCTTGGCGACTTGGCAAGGCCTCATCTCTACAATAAATCAAAAAATTAGCCAGGCATGGTAGCGCACGCCTGTAGTTCCAGCTACTGGAAGGCTGAGGTGGAAGGATCCCCGGAGCCCAGCAGGTAGAGGCTGCAGTGGCCGGGAGTGGCCACTGCACTTCAGTCTGGGTGACAGAGTGAGACACCAACTCAAAAAAAAAAAGAAAAGAAAAGAAAAAGTGTTTAGTTCAGTGGTTTTCAAAATGTACTCCTCAGTTACATCCACTTTACATTCCATTATAAAATTTTTATGTAGATTTTAGAAGACAAAGACATACATGCAGGCAACAGACACATGAAAAAGTCCTTAGTTCAGTGGTTTTCAAAATGTACTCCTCAGTTACATCCACTTTACATTCCATTATAAAATTTAAGTTCATATTTAAAATTCTTCATCATAAATTTAAATCACTTCAAAGTCCGGACTTCTACAATTTAGTAAATATTGACACTGCAAAACAAAACTGATATATCACTTCTTTAAACTTTATCCAATGAACTCAAAATTCATTTAAATTATGCATTTGACAAAATTAGAATGCCACATCAGCAGTTGAAAGAGAAACGTTAATCTCTATTAAATGAAACAAGGAAACTTATGCTTGAGATTCTACTCTATTTTGTCCTATATCTGTTCACAGTGGTGGTTTTGATTTTATAAATGCACTTGAATCTATCTTGTAGAAACTAACAGCAAAACATGTGAATACATTAGTCCATGAGTAAGTGAGGGCCTAACAATGTGTTAATAGTTGTTGCTAAATGCATTACTTAAATATTTTTCAAAATGTATTATTTTAAGGTTACTATAAATCTAATAAGTATGTAAGGGGTTAATGACTATGTAGAGAAATTGTTGATGGCAAACAGCAAGCAGTAAACCTGCACTC
Organism: Carlito syrichta; assembly: GCF_000164805.1. Lineage (NCBI taxonomy): Eukaryota > Metazoa > Chordata > Mammalia > Primates > Tarsiidae > Carlito > Carlito syrichta. The sequence goes on along the minus strand of NW_007233328.1, from coordinate 10,932 downwards.
AAATAAAAAATAAAAGTGGGTTTAGTGTCTTCAGAAATCTATTTGAAAAGTTGATAAAAAAATTTTCAGAAACTGAATACATTTTCAAGAATTAAACTGATTTACTCCTATCACATATTTCTCCCATTTTATAAATAGCAACGATCTGTCAAAATTAATATGTAATTTCTTCCTCCTTCTCCTTTTTGAAATGATGCATTCTACAATTGAAATACAAACTAAGATTCACTTTCTTTATTATGAGAATAATAAAAATGCAAAGAGTACATTTCATAGGAGACCGGTATTTTATGTCAAGAGCAGCAATCACTAGTAAAAGTAAGGTAAAAGGGACCTGAAAACAGGAAAAATGCCGGCTGGGAGCAAGGCCTCAATAAAATGCAGCCATGACGGAAGCAAAGCCCCATGGATCCTGTTGACAGACCTTCCCTAACTTTGAAGGATTGCACGCATAGTCTTGAGAATGTTCCCTCTTTAATTGAGATAATAGATGCACAAGTGGATGATGGCATTTGACAGCAAAAATTATACATAGGAGCCGGGCTCGGTGGCTCAGCCTTTCATGCCGCGCCTTTGGGAGGCTGAGGTGAGTGGATTGCCTGAACCCGCGGGTTCAAGACCCTCCTGGGCAGCGAGACCTCATCTCTACAATAAATCAAAAAATCAGCCGGGCGTGGTAGCACATGCCTATAATTCTGGCTACTCGGAAGGCTGAGGCGGAAGGATCGCCGGAGCCCAGCAGGTCAAGGCTGCGGTGGCTGGGAGTGGACACTGCACTCCAGTCTGGGTGACAGAGTGAGACTCCAACTCAAAAAAAAAAATTATACATAGGCATAATGGAGGTGAGATTGCAGCAAAAGGGGTGCCCCTTAGGGTGTGTAAGGATGTTTTTCAGTAACAGCAGGAGGCCGAGAAAAACGAGTCGACCACTTCCTCATAAACAACAGGCCCCAGCTGAGAGCTGGTGGAAAACAACCATTTGAGATAAAAAATAGGTTAAGATATTTTAGGATTAAATAAGTAGTTTAATGAAGATAGAATTTAGAATATTAATGATAAGATAGTAAGATAAGATAAACTAATAAGATAAGAGATACGTAATAGTATAAGTGATAGTTAAGAAAATATAGGGATATAAGGATAGAAATAAGATTAATAGAAATAAATATATAGTAGTAAGCAAATTAAATAAGACTTAGGGTTAAGGTTTAGCTTTATAGGGTAAGGATATTATAGGCCTATAATAGTAAATAGTTATAAGAAAGTTAGGAAGAAAACCAGGATGTTTCTTAAATGTTTGACTTAAGAAAAACACCATCTGTGGTTGAAATTGTTAAAAGTCAACCTTATTGTGAGTGCAAAAAGGATGTACGTGGGCGTTTGGTTAGCAACATAAGATATATTTGTGGGACAGGGCTGAGTGGAAAACCTATATAAGCTTGTGAAAAATAAATGAAAATGGGCAGAGTCTTGAGCTCTCCCCAGGAAAAGGATTCCTGTCATTTTCGTCTTTTCTTTTTCGCCGCTTCCCGATTCCCCCGTCTCAAGCCCTGACTCTCTCCTGGAGCTGGACTCCAGCAATTTTACAACATGACTTTATTAAATTTTAAGTGTTCTAAAACAAATAGATAATTCCTTACAATAAATTTGCTTCGTCATAGACATAAGGAGTTTCTGCTCTCTTTACTCTTACTTGATAGCGTTCTCTTTTTAGCTTTCATGAAGCTTTTCCTCAGGAAACCTGCATTCCTTGACAGTAGTTGGACAATAGGAGAGAATGGTTCATTAAAGAGATATTGTTATCACAACTTTCTCCTCACACTACAACATATCCCAACATGAGCCAAACTATCTCATTTCATGAACCAATGATAGATAGAAAGATAGAAAGGCAGATATATAGATAGTTTTATATATGTGGTCTGACAAATTCAAGAACTCATCCTCGAAAACGTGCTACATACTTCATTACTGAAGATCACTACAGTCACCTTCAAAGTATTCCTCTTGGAAGCTATGCACCAATGCCAGCACCTAGTACACCCATCAAAGCAGTTTTGGAGCTCTTTTTGTGGAATTGTTCTCAGACCTGTCATCACTAGGATGTTGGTGTTTGAATTAGAGGAATGAACAAACATTAAATTTCTTGTTAAACTTGGCAAGAGTGGAAATGAAATTGGGATATTTTAGTCCAAATTTATGGGAATAATGTCATGAAGAAAATGACAGTGCATAAATGAATTAAACATTTGTCTGAGGGGAGAGAAAGCTTCACTGATGAAGAGAGTTCAGGACAGCCAGTACCAAGCAGAACTAACGAAAACATTGCAAAATTCATCGAATTCTGCTCAAAATCATTGGCTGATTGTGAGAAGCATAGCAGACCAAATAAATACTAATAGAGAAACAGTTAGTAAAATCCTAACTGAAAATTTTGGCATGAGAAAGGTGTGTGCAAAAATGGTCCTGAAGGATCTCTTGCATCACGACAATGTGCCAGTTCACATAGCACTGTCTTTGAGGGAGTTTTTAGCCAGTAAACAAATAACTACACTGGAACACCCTCCCTACTCACCTGATCTGTCCCTCAGTAACTTTTTTCTTTACCTGAAAATACAGAAAATATTGAAAGGAAGACATTTTGATGACATTCAAGACATTAAGGGTAATATGACTACAACTCCGATGGCTAATCCAGAAAAAGAATTCCAAAATTGCTTTGATGGGTGGATTAGATGCTGACATTGGTGCACAGCTTCCCAAGGGGAGTACTTCGAAGGTGACCATAGTGATGTTCAGCAATGAAGTATGTAGTACTTTTATCTAGGATTAGTTCACAAACTTACTTGTCAGAACTTGTAAAGCATTTTTGTGTAAGATTATAGTAATGACTCCTATATTTGATTTATGATTATTATTATTCAAGAGACAAGTTCTTGCTACGTTGCCCAGGCTGGTCTCAAACTCCTGGGATCAAGCAATCTTCCCACTTCAGCCTTCCAAAATGTTGAGTTAACAGGCATGAGCTACCACACCCAGCTACCTCCTATATTTTAAATTTCTCTTTTTTCCCCCAAATCCTGAAGTTTCTTATATTCTGTAGTAATGAGCCATAGAAAGAATCAGGTTGAATGGGAAGAATGCAAGAAAGTAGATAAGTACAGCATCCCAATCACAGGAGCATTTTCAGACATATCAATCTTAGAAAACAAAATGCATATCAAATTGAAGAGCTGGGAATTAATTCCAATAAAACTATCATTATGAGGTTTTTTGGAAAAAGGAGTCCAACGTCTGGATAGAGGACTTTGAGATGGAGTTTAAGATATAAGATTTTCATTAGAGAATGCCCTGAAGATTCAAATTAATGTGGGGAGGATAGGAGGACACAAGACTGGGAAGAGGGACACATTGAACTGTGATATCAGGCAACAGCCTTAGCTGACCACAAGGGGAATGTTAGAGATAAAACTTCTATCAGTCTTATGAAGGGCATGACTCTGAATGAGGGGTTTGCTAACTAAGGATACTCTGTTGAAAGCAATGCCAGAAGACAGGACCCATTTTAAGGGAAACATTATATGCCTATTTTCAGACACACTGGAAGAATCAAGCCAAATGTTAGCCAGGCATAAAACAGGACTTAGACGATAACAAAAGTAGGAAAAGAGATTTTAATGTAGTCATATTGAATTTAAAAATACAATATGTTTTTAAAATACTAGATTTAAGTTATCTGATTTTTCCAGTTTGTATTTCAGTAAAGATAATTGGCCTATGAAAATGTCATCAATAATGCTTTTTTAAAAAAGACTGTGTCCAACCTAATTGTATTAGTCTTTCAATCCTTAAATTTAAGCTACCATAAATTAACTATGATTTAATAATTATTTCACATTAGTATTAGCCACATTTTATTTTAATTACTATCATGTATAATATATTATTGACTTATGAACTTGGTTCCAACACAAAGTGGGAATGTAAGATTTTGAACTTTAACAAATGATTAAAGATGTTAATATTAATTCAACTGAATTTTTAAAAATCTATAGCCATATAAATTTGCTCCACTGGGTGTCTTAGTCCAGTTTGTTTATATTGCCATAACAGAATACCTGGGATTGGGATTTATAAAGAAAAGATGCTTATTTGGTTCACAATTTTGTAGGCTGGAAAGTTCAAATGGCATGGCATTGGCTTCTGCTCATCTTCTGGTAAGGGCAACACACTGGATTGAAACATAATGGAGAAAGTCAAAGGTGATAGGGGACACTTCGGAAGAAGCAAAACCATCATGGGTCCCACTTTATAACCACCAACTTTCTTGAGAACGAATCCATTCCCAAGAGAACAAATCTAGTCTCTTTTGATCAAGAACTCACTATAATGAGAACAGCTACAAGCTATTCAAAAGGAATTCACCCCATAATCCAAAATCCTCCACCTCCCGACACCACCTTACTGGCAACCAAATGTTGATCTAAGTTTTAGCAAGAACAAACCATACCCAAACAGTAGTACTATGTCTTTCACCAGATTAATAAACAATGAATGCAATGAGTTCAACTATTGCCATTGTTTTTTGAAAATAATATCTGTATAAAATAGTTACTAGAGAATATTAATTGAAATTAATATTCTATATCACTTATGTAAAACACTTTGAATTTTTTTAATACAGATATAGTTTTCTATATGTATCTTATTTACTTGATTACAGTAATGCTCTCAAAAGAGGTTCTAAAACAATCTCAAGGGTAAAAACGTAATTATAAAAGGGTAATTTCAGTAATTCATTTATAAATCAAATTGCTTCTGATTGAAGTAGCACATGATTCAGTAATGTTAAAAATGTCATTTCTAGAGATGAATTTTGAGAAAAAAATTTATATAGTCATCAGAAATCAATAATGGATTTACAAAGTCCAATATCACTATACAGTGCAAAACTGATATTAATTTTCTAATCTGTAAACATGTACATGGCCTTGTCTGAAGAAAGTTTAAGTAGAGAGAATTTTTCCCATTTCTTCCCCATTATCAAGCAAAGTTTTACTGAAGCTGAACCAGCTAAATAAGAAATGAGAACTACAAAGTAACTCATCAAATATGACTGCTGTATTTTATTTTATTTATTTATTTATTTTTGAGTTGGAGTCTCACTCCCTCACCCAGGCTGGAGTGCAGTGACCCACTCATGGCCACCTTAGCATCAACCTGCTGGGCTCCAGTGACCCAAGTAGCCAGAACTACAAGCATACATTACCACACCAGCTAATTTTTTATTATTATTGAGAGACGATGTCTTGCCACGTTGCCCAGGCTGGTCTTGAACCCACAGGCTCAGGCAATCCTCTTGCCTCAGCCTCCCAAAGTGCTGGGATTATAGGCTTCAGCACCACGCCCGGATGGACTGCTATATTTTAATGTAGGGGAAATAGTACAGAGATGAGTGTGTATTATTAATGAATCCCAAACTTAAATGGAAACTCTGGGACTTCTTTATTCTGTATATCTATATGGTAAGAGATGAAATTTGTGCATTAAGTCTTATAGCTCATTCCAGATAAGCTGTAGCTCTAAGTAAGGAAAACACTACCAAGAACATGGAGCGACATGGACTCATACTCTTGTAGAGAGTAAATGAATAAAACTATATTTTTAAAAATTTATTTATTACTAATCTGAACAAACACATACACAAAGATCTCATAATTCTACTCCTAAGTATATTACCAATAGACATATACATACACACATCTACATATAGATGTGTGTGTGTATATATACATATTTAATATATGTATTAAATATATTTCCAAGGCTGGAAAAACTAAAATATTATATTAGAAGTCAAGATAATGTCTGCCTTTGAGAGTAAAGGGAGATTGAATATTTGACAGGAGTCAGAAGGTGCTTCTGGGATGTTGTCAGCATTCTATTTTGACTTGGGCATTTTGCTACATGAATGTTCAGTTTATAATAATTTATCTAGTTGTACACTTATATTTTGTGCATTTTGCTATTTTTCACAACAAAAATAATGTCCTGAGGAAAACTATTTCTAAAGTAGGAAATTAGTTTAAATTTTAACAACTACGCTTTTAAAATAAATTTTTTTTTCTATTTCCCAAAGATGAGGAAATATCACCTGAGCAGGTAGATATTTTAGGTTTACAAAACATACAACTGTTTTAGTGCTTTCTGTAGAATTCAGAAACCCATGCTGCCTCACATTAACAGATCTCTGTCATTAAAGATAAGTGTTACTTATCAACAAAATAAAAATAATCCCAGGTTGTGTGAAGGCCATCTCCGGCCTTATCTGTATACCATATCTTCTTCATAGAAATGTGCTTAATTCTGTGAAGCCTGTCAATTCCAAAAAGTGAATGAGATTAAGAAAGTTCAATTTCAATGCCACATTGTTTTGGACATTTTTACTTGGCAAATTGTTTTTCTCTTGCATTGTATGACAGAAATCCTCCTCTGGAAGAGATTCAAGTTCTAGATGGAGGGAAGTTCCCTTGAGAAATACAAATAAATATTCTTAGAGGCCAAATTCTATTTATGTCAGAGCATAATGCTGGTAAGCATCATACAGGCAGCCTGAAAGTTTGTTCTTAGTGGTTGAATCTGAGTCCCCAAAAGGGTCACACACCTCTGATGCTCCTTCTGAACTGAGAGTTGTTAGGATTCCAGGAAAGCAACTGGATTCATTGGGACCTATTCTTGTCTCTGAAGTAAGACCGAAGACTGAATTCTGCTCTGAGCAAAGAAAATCAATGTGAAAAACAGTCTCTTTATTTTTTATATCCCACGGGTAATGATAAAATGTTGAATGAAAGAAACGATGAAACCCTTTCTAGGTTATTAAACTACTTATATTGCCCTTGAAACCCAGGGCCAAAGTCAGTTATTTCTGTTGAAAAGAAAGTAAAAGTCTAGGCTTTGAATTTGGGGCTTAATAAATCATTAAGAAATAACAAGGTAAGTGAAGAGCCAACCAGTCCTTGAGCATGTGCCAAGATGGTTATTGGAAAAAACCAGACCCTGTCCATAGGAAGCATTCAAACCGAAATGAAACCAAATTGAATATCTGGAAAGGCCCAGCATTGCAAAGAGGCAGAATTCATTGTATTTTCCAGAACAGGTCCTAATAGTAAATCAGTGAGTAAGTTCCATGACCTTTCTTTTTTGCCTGTAAAACCTAGTCTGCTCTGATACAGAACTGCATAAAGCATAAAGAGAAATCTATTTCAATTAAAGAAAACCCTGAAGCAGAGTAAGATAACCCTTGTTCTGGTTGGTAATTCCATTCTTAGTTCATCACGTTGCCTGATCAGCATATAAATTCCTTCTAGTTGCCTCTCCTACCAGCTGCTTCCAGAATGAAAAAATAATAATAATAATAATCAGGAAAAAAAGCAACTCTTGAGATCTCTTCCAAATAATCAGGTTATGGATAACTCCTCACTGTCTCAGTCCTTTGGGGTTTTATAGGGTTTCACTTTGCTTTAGAGATTCTAGGACAAGAGAGATCTGTAAATTATCAGGTATTTGTGGATACCAACAATTGCCTGTGAATTATTGCCCCATCCATAACTGCCTTAAATCTCTACCATGGAAATACAAGCCTAGCCTATGTGTATAAACTTCCACCCTAGCTGTAGTTCTCACAATAAATGAAGCTTTTAATCTACGGCAATATACACCTCTCAGATTATATGCCACTGCTATCTAAGATTTTTAAATCCATCTTTTTTGTTTTATTTTTGAGTTAGAGTCTCACTCTGTTGGTCACTGCAGCCTCAAACTGCTGGGCTCAGGCGATCCTTCTGCCACAGCCTTCCAAGTAGCTGGAACTACAGGCACATGCTACCACGCCCGGCTAATTTTTGATTTATATTTGTTGAGATGCGATCTCGCCAAGTTGCGGGAGCTGGTCTTGAACCCATGAGCTCGGGTAATCCTCTCATCTCGGCCTCCCAAAGCACTGGGATTATAGGCATGAGCCACCACGCTTGTCCCTTAAATCTATCTCTTTAACTCCACAAATTAGATGTATTATTAATTTATGTAGTTGATATTTGTTTAGGCTTCTCCACAGTCCTATCATTTTCTAAGCTAGCTATATTTCTTGCTTCTTAGATCTTCTTTCAGAGATCATTATTCTTCTTTTACTACAGTCATTAAAAATTTCTTTAGTATGGTCTGTAAGTAATGAAATTTCTCAGTTTTTATTTGTCTGAAACTGTCTTCATTTTACCCTCATCCTTGAAATATTTTCCCCGTCTACCATTCTAGATTGATAGTTATTTTCTCTCATTTTTAAAATCTATTATTCCACAGATTCTGGCTTTCTTTGTTGCCATTAAGAAGAAAGGCATCAATCTAACTACTTTTGTTTATTTATGTGTAATCCATTTTTCACTCTGACAGCTTTCAAGATCTTTTCTTTTTCTTTGAGTCTTTTATGCGATGTTTGTTATATACAAGCTAACTTTATCTTTATTTATGCTATTTGGTATTCATTTTGCTTCCCATGTCTGAGGATCATTATCTTTTATGAGTTTTCATGTGTTTATATATATATATATTTTTTATTGTGTTTTTCCTCTCATTTCCCTTTGGAATTCAGATTATATCCATACTAGACTGTCTCACTCTCTCCTTCCTTTCTCTTTATACTAATAGAAAACAAAAAATAAGTGGAACACTCAAATTTTAAAAAGAGGTTGTATAAATACTGCCTATTAAAAGCTGAACAAATGAAAGACATACAGCAACCAAATCTAGTAACAGTGACTCTGATACTATCCCTAGGCCCTAAAGAACTATGGAATGGAGTAGTTACCAAAACTCAGAAGGTCAGAGTTATATATTGCAGACTACCATGAGATAAGCAGTGACCTTCTGTGGAAGGATAGAGCTAGACTAAGGCAATTTGCAGAGGAGTAGGCGATTAATTACCTATCCTTACTTCATTCCTCTTCCTCCCTCCAGTCCTCTGCCTTGGCTTTCCATTGATTGCTTTCAACTAGAAGTAGAGGGTATGAGATATAGTTCTTATAAGCTTTACAAGCTAGCAGCCTGGGACAAAGGCAAGGGTAGAGAAGGACAGAAATGCATATAGAGAGGAGAAAAAATATATCTAGCACATAATTTCCTACTTTACATCTTTTTGGTAACTTTGCATTGGATTCCATGTTATTTCTTCGATCTATCACCCGGTTCAATTACCTCTTGAGCTGCATGTAGTCTTTAAACATGTCCACTGAAATTCTGATTTTAATTTTTATAGTTTAACATTTAGATTTCTATATGATCCTTTTTCCAACAGTTTTGAAACTTTTTATGTTTTAACTATATACAAGGGAGGACCAAAAAAAAAGTGGAATTATCTTTTGGAAGGCAGGTCGTTATAGTACACTTGGAATTTGTTCCTCCAGATCTAACAATCAACCAAAGTTTTTATTTGGAAGTTTTGAGAAGGTAGTATCACAATTTGTGGAAGAAATGTGCCAAATTGTGGCAAACAGATGATTGGTTCTTCCACCATGACAATGCACTTGCCCACACCTCATTGAGTGTTCAGCAGTTTTTGACCCGAAATGGCATGTCTTTCTTGCCCCACACTCCCTATTCACCCAATTCTACCCCAAATGACTTTTTCTTGTTTCTTCAGATGAAAAAGGTTCTTAAGAGAAATGTTTTGTTGATGTGAAAAAGGTTAAACAAACAAACAAAAAATGTCAGAAGCACTAAAAGACATCAAAATTGACAATTCAAAAACTGTTTTGAGAAGTGAAAAAAGTGTCTCGAGAGGTCTGACCTGAAGATGGCGACAGCCTAGATGGATCTGTGAGACTCTCTGAACGTGAGTTCCCTTACTTTTCTTCCTGCATCCCTCTGCCCACCGCCAGCCACACTGGTATGAGGCCTGGGGACCTTTGGTCCCACTCAGGGCCAGATATTGCGGCCCGACCGTGGCTGCTCCATTATATGTGATTCCAGCTGGCTGGGGAATACGGAATCCCGAATACCAGCTCCCTCCCTGGCTGCATCGTCATGACCAGCACCCAGCACCAACCTGCTGGTCACCCAGGGAGGCTTTGGGCACCCACCCCTCAGAGATACTGGTCCCATTTCTGGCTGAAGTGCCCTGTGAGGGACCCAGAGTCACCACCTGCCCTCTGGAGCTTTGGAGATCTGAAGCCCCGGACCCACCCTGGCTGAGGCACTCAGCATGCGACCGCAAGCCTGTGTAAGGGAGCAGAGCCCCAAGCAGGTGTAAGGTGCCAATCAGAGGCTTCCAGCTCCAGAGGAGGGAACGCCCTACCCTCTCCTCCACCCCAGCCTGCTGGTGGCACCCCAGATCCAGCGCCCAGCTGTGCAGCTGGTCCCACCTAGAGACGCACAGGAGCATCCCTAAAAGTGAAGGTAAACCTATCACCTCTGCCATTTTCAAGTCATATGCTCTGCCCACTTATCAGAGCCTCCACCTCAGTTTCCACACTGACGTCATTAAATAGGAGACAAAGCCCCTCCCCTACACTGAATAGAGATCAGTGCCACAGATCTCCCAGGCAGCAGGCTAGCTGTCTGCAACAAAAACAGAGGGGAGAGGCTGGAGATTAAAACTCAAGGGACTTTATCCACTAAGGGATGAGAGAAAAATCTACACAAATGAAGAAAAACCAAAAGAAAAATATGAGTCTCTTCCAGACTCCTGGGAGGGCAGACACTGAGAAAACTGATTTCGGAATGCAAACAATGAAAAGCCCCCAGAATGACTGGTCTCAAGCTACAAACTTAGATATCAAGACATTAATGGAGAGATTAAAAAGAATTGAGGAGACTCAAGAGGAAACTAGAAAGGAGCTGATATCTGAGATAACAGTAATAAAGAATACTGTGAATGAAATA
>NW_007233327.1:0-24605 GCF_000164805.1 Carlito syrichta | reverse complement strand
CCTGCTTTGTTTCTTTTGCTAAGAATTGTTTTGGCAATTCATGGTCATTTATGCTTCCATATGTGTTGGGTGCCAGCCTTGGAGGTCCACATGATTGACTGGGTCCCAGTGGGCCAAAGACCCTGGGCCGCAGGGCGAGCCCGGGAAGCTGAGGCCCTTCTGTCTTCCATCTTTGCTGTTTGATACAGCTGAAGAAATTCTGTGCAGTCGTGGAAGAAGAAAATGGCATTTTTATGTGAAGTACTCACACCTAACCTGAGAATGTCATGGTTCATGGGGTATGATGTATTTTTGGATCCAATTTGCTAGAATATTATTGAGGATTTTTGTATCTATGATCATAAGGGACATTGGACTGCCGTTGTCTTTTTTTGTTGGCTCTTACCTGGTATGGTTATCAGTACGATGTTAGCTTCATAAAATGATTTGGGGAGAAATTCATCTTTCTCAACTGCCTGTAATACTTTCAAGGATTGGTATCCACTCCTCCTTACATTTTGTGGAATTCTGCTGGAAAGCCATACTTTCCAGGGTGATTTTTAGTAGGTAGTTTTCGTATGACAGAGTAAATTTCCTGGGTTGTTGTTGGCCTATTTAGTGTCTCAATGTCTTCTTGTTTTAACCTGGGGAGGCTGCGTGATATCAGAAATCCCCCTATTTCATCTAGGTTATCAAGTTGTTTCCATGTAGATGTGCATAGTAATCCCTTATAATCCTTTATATTTCTTTGGAGTGAGTTGTGATTTGATCATTTGTATTTCTGATTATGTTTATTTGGGGTTTTTTTATCTCTTTTTCTTGGTCATTCTGGCCAGGGACCCATCAATCTTGTTAATTATATCAAAGAACCAGCTTTTTGTTTTGTTGATTTTGGATATGGTATTTTTGTCTTTTATTTCCAGTATTTGGGTTCTTATTTTTGTGATTTGGATTTTCCTGCTGAAGTTGGGATTTTTGTGGTCTTCTCTTTCCAGTTCCCTTAGGTTACTTGTTAGGCTCTCCACTTGTACTCTTTCCATTTTCTTGATGTGTGCTTGTAGATATATAACTTCCCTTCATAAAACTGATTTCATGGCATTCCAGAGGCTTTGGTAAGAGGTTTCTTCATTTTCATTTGCTTCCTGTAATTTTTCAATTTCTTCTTTGATTTTAGTGTTGACCCAGTCATTGCTCAGTGTAATGCTGTTTAGTGTCCATGTCTTTATGGGTTTTGGGGAAATGTTGTTGGTTGTGATATTTATTTTTATTCCACTGTGTTCTGAGAATGTGCATGGCAAGATTACAACCTTATGAAATTTGTTTATGCTTGATTTATGACCAAGGATGCAATCGATCTTGGAGTATGTTCCATGTGGTGATGAATAGAATGTGTATTCTGTGGTTTCTGGGTGGAATAATCTGAAGGTATCCACTAAGTCCATTTGGTCAAGTGTCAAGTTTAGATTCTGGATGTCCTTGTTGATTTTTTGCCTTGATTATCTATCTAGGGCTGACAGCAGTGTATTTAAGTCCCCTGCTATAATAGTGTTAGAGTCAATATCTTTTTTTAGTTTATTTAGTAGTTGTTTTATAAATGTTGGTGCTTCTGTGTTGGGTGCATATATGTTTAGGATGGATATTTTTTGTTGATGAATTGAAACTTTTACCATTGTGTAGTGTCCTTTTGCATCCTTTTAAATTTTTGACAGCTTTAAAGGTTGTTTTGTCTGATATTAGGATTGCAACTCCTGCCTTCTTCAGTGATCCACTGGCCTGGAAACTCATTTCCCATCCTTTAACTTTGAGTCTATATGTGTCCCTTGTAGTGAGATGAGTCTCCTAGATGCAGCAAATAATGGGATTATGGTTTCTTATCCAGTCCACCAGTCTGTATCTTTGCAGTGATGCATTTAGTCCATTCACAATCAGACTAAATATTAAAATGTGGGAGTATAACCCTGTCTTGAGATGCTTATAGAGTTGTTGTTCCTGTTTATTTGTTCTCTTTCCTTTGATTTTTGGGTTGATTCATCTTTTTTGTGTTTTCCATCTTTTCCCTGTACTCTTGTGAAGAACATTGTCATTATTTTCTCCTTTTCTTCTGTGTTTATTACTTTCTTAAGTGTTTCTCGTAGAGTTGGTCTGGAGGCAGCACAAGTTTTTAGGAATTGGATGTCTGGAAAAGATTTTAATTCTCCCCCACTGATGAAGATTAGCTTGGCTGGGTAGGTTATTCTTGGTTGAAATTGTTTATCTTTGAGAACTGTGAAGATTGGGCTCCAAGCTCTCTTAGCCTGAAGGGTTTCTGTAGATAAATATACTGCTATTCTAATTGGTTTTCTCTGTTAATTAGTCTGACCTGTTTCTCTTACTGTCTTTAGGATTTTTTCTTTTATACCTACTTTGTTTAGGCAAATTATTATGTGTCTGGGAGTTGTCCTTCTCAATTGTTGTGTCTTGCAGGGGTTCTCTGAATCTCTTGTGTTTGAATTTTTGCATCACTCATGAGCTGAGGGAAGTTTTCTTGAGTAATTTCATGGAATGTTTGTTTCAGTGTGGTCTCTGTCTCACTTTCTGCCTCAGGAAGTCCAAATACTCTTAGGTTAGGTCTCTTGAAGTAATCATTCATGTCTTGAAGTATTTGTTCTGTCTTTTTAAGCTTCTTTTCTATGTTTGTGGCTGGGTTAGTTCTGCATTTTGGTCTTCAAGCTCTGAGATTCATTCTTTTGCTTGTCTAATTCTGCTTTCCATGCTTATTGGTTTGTTATTTATTTCAATCACAGTATTCTTTACTGTTGTTATTTCAGTTATCAGCTCCTTCGTTTTCTCCTCTTGTCTCTCCTCAATTCTTTTTATTCTCTTTGTTAATGTCTTGATTTCTGGGTCTGTTTTATGTGTCCAGTCATTCTGGGTACTCCTGATTGTTTGTGTTCCAAAGTTTGTTTTCTCAATGTCTAACCTCCCAGGAGCCTGTGTGAGACCTGTATTCTTTTTTTGATTTTTCTTCATTTGTGTAGATTTTCCTCCCCACTTTTTCCTTTTCCTATTCCATGACCCCCATCTTCTTTAATTCTGTTGTTCTGTGGTGGAGGGGTTTCTTTTACTTCTGTTTGTTCAATCTCCTATTCTTACTTATGTATATCCTCTGGGTTTTTTTCTATTCTGGAGCTGTACTGTAGGTTGAGAGTGATGCTTTTTGCAGTTTTGAGTAACTGAGGCATGAGCTGTGATTCAAAATTATTTGCAGATCCCAGTATCCACTGACAGGTATGGATAATCTGGAACCCTGTTTCCACTGCCTTACAATCTACCCATGCAGTGGGGTTACAGGTTTACGCCCTGGAAAAAAATGAGGTAAAAACAAGGAATAGAGTGGAGCAGAGAGTGGGGGAAGAGGGAGGTGGAGAGGGAGAGGAGTAAGAGGGATAAGAGAAAAACCTACCTACTAACAAATGGAAAGAGACACAGAGATCAATAAGACTTAAAAGAAAAACAACAACAAACAAACCAACAACCATATGAGAAAGCTAAAACATGCATTCATGCAAGCATACAAGTTAAACAACCTCCTTATTGTGTGCTATTCCACTATACAAAGATGGGGTCTAAAGAGAAATAAAATAGAATAAAATAAAGTCAGTAATCTAACAGTACCAAAGCAAGTATGAAGACGTTATTGATAACAGAAAGAGAGATGGAAAACAAGATGAATAAGACAAAGAAAGAATTTTAAAAAATTAAAATGGGAACCAAGCACACTCTGAGACTTTTCCTTTAAGTTCAGTGTCCTTTCAGCTCTGATTTCTAACTGTCTTCGCAGGCTGGTAGATTTGTTCACAGTAAGGTTCACTTGCCCCTGGCATGCTGTGGAGGGTGGTTCAGATCTGGACTGCCTGCCAAATCTGCTACTCAGATCTGGCTTGTCTATTTAGCCTAGTGGAGCAGCTTCTGTCTTTCTCATTTTTTATTGTCACCTTGGTCCTAGACTGGGAAGTAGGCCAGCTTAGAAAACAGACTGAAGCTGTCACATGGTTGAGGGCTGGAGACACATAGTCTGGATCATTCTAAAGGACTAAGTCTGGCTTGAAAAAGACATATCTTCATTAAGCCTATACATGAGTCCTAGGGACTGGAAAAAAGAAAAGATGAATCCTATTCAAGGTGTCACCAACTCGCTTTAGTTTCTATCATACTTTCCTCATTTCTAGGTCCTCATGCCAGCTTTTTTCGTACAATGGAATATAACCACATTACAAAAACATGAAGATGAAGAAAATGGCAGGATAAAAAGGAAATATACAAAAGATGAGAATGGTAATATTTAGCAAGTATTTATTGCATTTATTTTCAATCTAATGTATATGGGTTCAACACAATGATTTGTTTATAAAGACAGTCATTAATGAAGGAAATCTCAAATTTGGATAATAAAACTGAAAAAAAGGATGCTATTTCTTCAACTTTCTTACTTCCCCCCAACTCCATTC
Organism: Carlito syrichta; assembly: GCF_000164805.1. NCBI lineage: Eukaryota > Metazoa > Chordata > Mammalia > Primates > Tarsiidae > Carlito > Carlito syrichta. The sequence goes on along the minus strand of NW_007233327.1, from coordinate 20,139 downwards.
ACAGGCCTAATTGTATCATGACATCTGTAGGTTGAACCACGTTAGCTGTGGGAACCTCCTCTCACCTGCCCAGAGAGAGTGAGCTGCCACATGTCTCCCTGGAAGAAACCAGGGGCCTTATCATCAACTCTCAGCATCAGTGGGTAGCTGTGGGGGTGTGGCATCTCTTATGAAGGACTGAATAACTTCGAGGCACAGATGGATCTCCTGTTTCTCTTCCCAGAACCAAGGATCAGAACTGATCTGAGGTGGGCACATAATCAGTGTTTATTGATAATAGTTGAAGGGCCCTCCATCCAAAGATGAATGTTGGGGCTAGTGCCCTGGTCAGGCTCCAGAATTAACAGAACTGGTCACTGCATCCCACTGCAAGATTCAGGAGGGGCAGAAGGTTTGTGGACGCTGCCAGAAACATGCTAAGTGGAGTATGAGGAATTTCCAGGACAACCACTTGGGATCTACCCACCGGCAGTGACATGGGAACTCGAGTAGGCCTTTTCTGAGTTCTGAGATGTTAGGAAGAGTGTCAGTTGTGGCCACTAGGCAAAAGACAAACTCTGTGAGATCAACTAGAACTGAGCTGTCACTCCAAGAGCTCTTGTCAAACACCAGTCCTGGGTGGGAGCTGATGTGTATGGAGCGTGAGGCCCTGCCCAGTCCAATGATGAAGGGATAAGAGGTTTGGGGTCTGGACTCAGTCAAGGGCCTGAAGAACCCAGCATTGCCATATCAGCACCATGGCTTGCGCACCTCTGCACAAAGGTCAGTGTGGGCAGTGTTTCCATAGGACTCCTCACTTTGCAGTTCCTGGCCCCCACCCTGCTCTTTCTCCTCCAACAGCCCATCAGCTGCTTAACATCTGGAGCCTAGCATGTATCTTTGTTTCCAAGGTTCCTCTCTCAGTAGTGCTGACGCAGCTGCCCTCTGCATCTGCCTCCCTAGGAACCTCAGCCAAGCTTACCTGCACCCTGAGCAACAGCTAAAATAATAACAGTGTGAACTGGTACCAGAAGAGCCTAGGGAAGGGTCGCTAGTTTGTGATGCAAATGGGCACTAGTGGGATTGTGGGATCCAAGAGGGACGGAATCCCTGATCTCTTTTCAGGCTCAGGCTAGGGCCTGGATCAGTACCTGACCATCCAGAACATTTACCTGACCATCCAGTGATTACCACTGTGGGGTACACCATGAAAGTGGGATCAGCTACATGTAAACCATAGTGACACAGAAGGACAGGAAGTGAGACAAAAACCTCCTGCTGATGGACTCTGTCCCCTCTTCCCTCCCATTGACCTGACTCACTGTTTGCCTTGGGAAGGTTTTATCTTCCCAGATATTTGGAGATTCTAATTCACAACAAATGTTTCCCTGAGTGTAAATATTTTCTCAAGAGTTTTTGAGACATTTGAGTTTGCACATGGACATGTGTAGTTGTTGCCATTCATCCATTCCATGAAGGGATTTTCGTTCCCAGGTTGAAGAGCTGTGCACAGGTGCATTCCTAGGACACTCACTGTGTCCTATGAATAGTATGCCAACACATGCTACCTTTATCTGTGTTCAACACAGATGTGCACTGAATATTTCCCTGGATGTGCAAGACCTTGACTCTGATCCACAGGGTCACATGATCCACCTGGACTTCAACCATTTCTCATCATCTCCTCATGCAGAAATTTCTCATGGTGAATGTGTCTGATTTGTTAGAGAGAGAACTGGTACACAGAAGCATGGGGAGGGGGGTGTGTGAGCCTGCTCTGTACTTATGACTTTGGAAGAGTTCGCTACTGCTCTCTACATTTGTAAGCTGTGGTGGAATCACTCTGCCTTGCTTTTCTGATGCTAAATATTCAGAGAGGTCAAATTTCACAGGTCAAGACATAACCCTATACATGACTATCCCCACTGTAGACACCAGCCACAAGTTTCCAGTTTACACGCATGAAGCTTCAGGACTCCTGAAGACGCTGAAGATGAACTCATGACCAGCAGGGGTTGCTGTGAACAGTTGCCGGTGAGACTTTAGGATTTCTCACAGCTGGGTGAGCCACAAGATCCTGATAAGACTCAGTGAGCTGGTGCTCTTAGGTCCTTGTAGAGGCTCCTGGGCTGTGCCCTGTGTGTATTGTGTTCCCAATAGCTGATCCCTCCACAATCCTCCTGTGATCACACTCAGAGCAGTTTTCTCCATCAGCATCCTCTGTCCTCAGGTCCTCTCTCAGGCTCCTGAATCAGTGACAAGGTGGGTGAGGTCTGAAGGATCCATCAAGGATGAGGGTGAACTGCAAGAACAGCTCCTCATTTTCTCTGGGGTCAGGAGGAGGATCAGGGGTTGTGTCCACCATGGCCTGGTCTCCTCTCCTACCCAAAGTCCATGGGTATTCCTCTCATACCCACTGACTTTATGGAAGCATTGAAAAATAGCTCCCTTTCTTACTGGTTCCCCAATGTAAAGAGAATCACTTTGCCCCAGGGAACACAAATAGATATGAAGCTTGCTGGGTGGAATGACAAGGAGAGCAGAAGTCCAGCCTGTGTGGCCCCCTTTCTGGCCCCTAAATGTCTCTGCTTACAGCCCAGTCTTTTTGCTGATCATTCCCTGAACTCAAAAACTTTAGGGAAGTTGAGTTTCTCTTCCTCTGGAGATACATTTTTGAAAAGCTCCTTATTTCCAGGTATAGGGGACCCTTCTCCTAAGGTCATAGCTCTAAGATTCACACCTGGTTCACTTACACAAGTTTAGGCCTAGGGTTTTTCTCTCTGCTTCTTTGGTTGATATGATGTTGGATACATATATCCTTTTTGTAGATATAAATATTAAACTCCTTCCACCTATAAGCTTTTAGCAAATGAATTTATTCAGGGCCCAATGCAGAAAAGATAAGAGGACTTGAGGGTTGTTTTTATCTCAGAGGCAGAGGAGGATCTCTAAAATGAAAGAGGAGCTCAGTTTATAGTAATGCCATTTTAATATAAATCCCCATAGTTAAAAAATTATAAAATTAAACTGAAAGTTTATCAGGTCAAAAATAATGAGGAATTTCTAGACTAGCTTTCAATGGCAAACAAGAATCCAGAAAAGAAAGGTCAGAAGACATTTTTCCTGACAGTATTATATTATTTTGGCAAAGAAAGACATCAAAAGCTGTGTCATGTACAATGGGGGCTGGGAAACCTAACAGAGACCGTCAAACAACAACAATTAAACCTGTAAACAATAATTAAACTTGTAAACATCACCATGTAGAATTATTACCAGGTGAAAACCACCAAGGAACTATAAGCCTTGAACTTGGTCCAAGATGGTCATAGACTGATAATGACCCCAGGCTTCTGGCAGCAGTAAACTCAAGTGCCACATAATCCTGAAATATCTGGTGACATAATCACTATGAAATACACTCTGTATTTACCTGGACATCATTACTGACCTGGAATCCTAGGCCTGGACATCATTAGTGACCTGGAATCCTAGACCAGCAGGGGTAGGTGTGGGACTGCTCCTGAGAGAGCAGGGCTCTCATAAAGCTACACACTCTACTGGCTCTCATACACTTAGGCAAGCACTGTCCTCCCTGGAGTGTGAACTCCCTGCACCTGGGTCCCCAGAAGCCACATGAGCAATGGGCTCTGACTCATATCCTTGCTTCCTATTTCACTCCTCAGCCCTCATGGATACGCTCTACAGGCCTGATGTCCAGGTGGGGATAGATGGACAGTCACACAGCAGGAAAACATTTGCATGAAGAAACTTGACCTGCAATGTTACCTGGGTACAAGAAAAGAGACACATGGGTAGGGACAAGAATGAATGGTCACAACTAGTCCTCAGACAGCTGAGCTGTGGGGTTTTACCTGCCATGTTCTAGATTTCTCTGTCCACCCTTCTGGCTTATTGGACTAGGTGTTTCCTTTAGGGGGCTAGAGAAAGGATGTAGAAGGAAGATATATTTGCATGGCCATTTGCTTTTATCATCTGGCACAAGTGATAAGTCATCCCAGTCCATCTACCACCTTCCAGCCCTCCCTCCAGGGTCCTGGTACTTGGCCACATTGTGCTGACTCTGCCATCCACACTGTCCAAGTTTCAGTTGAAAAAAAAATGCAGCCCACTCTTATCTCCCAAATCCCCTTTTCCACCTTCTCATTCTTTCTACTTCACATGGGCCAAAGTCCATTATGTTCACACCAATCAATCCACACACAATGCTATTTTTACTTCTGATCATGAGGAACATGTTTTCCTATATATCTCATGTTGAGAGGAATTTCATCATTGAAGTTGGTCCTGTAACATCTCTCCTTAGAATGTTCCATTGAAGCTACTCCATTTAACTGATGGCTTTTTAGAGTCATCCCTTCCCCCAAACCTACTCTTACTGGATAAAGAGGTGGTGTGAACATGAGGGAGTGTAGCCCAAATTTATTTCTCATTCTTGCAAATCAAATAAGCCCAACTCAGTAAGAACAGCATCATATTTTAATGAAAATTGCAAGACAATTTTTGTCACAAATATAGCTTATAGCTGCAAAACTTCTACAATGTATTAGAAAGTAGAATCCAAGTAATATCAAGAAATATTTACTTTGAACACCAGAGAGGCTTTGAACTGAGACTAGGATTATTTTTGCAATCTCTGTGCAATAATTCGCATAGAATTCGAGGGAGCACATATGAAACGGGATTGAGTCATAGTTGGACACTCTAAGAAATGTAGAATTGAAGTCACTGGTGGGTCATAGGATATTGAGTAGGTGTAGGGTCCCTATCCCTCTGTGTTTCAGTCCCCATGTAGTCATGGGTCTGTGTGAGGATCAGATATCTTCCTCTCTCAAGGTCTCTCCCAGGGGACAGCAGGGTGAACACTGGGACAGGAAGAGAGAGGAAGCTTATTTGCATGATGAACCTTCTCCTCCTAGTGCATCTGGGGAAGGATGAAAAGGCCCTCAAAACACCAAATTCCAGCTAAGGAGCCTGAGGACACTGAACCCTTGTGAGTCTCCCCATCATGGCTTGGACAATGCTTCTCCTCAGCTTCCTTGCTTACAACTCAGGCCAGGAAAATGAAGTCTGCCTATGTGGGGGCCCGTACATTGCAGGAGTTAGGGAAACCCTCATCTTCATTATCAAAATTGTGCCTTTCTTATTGCTTTTAGGGGCAGAGTCTCAGCCTGTAGTCTGAGGAGCCATCACTCTCAGTGTCTCCAGGAGGGAAAGTCACATTCACCTGTGATCTGATCTCTGGGTCAGTCTCTGCGAGTCACTACCTCAACTGGTATCAGCAGACACCTGGACGGGCTCCATACACACTTCTCTACAGCACAAACAGTTACCCCTCTGGGGTCCCTGATCGCTTCAAAGGTTCCAACCTTGGGAACAAAGCAATCTTCACCATCATGGTGGTTCAGACCAAAGATGAATCTGATTATCACTGTATGATGTACATGGGTAATGGCATTTACAGAGTGAGTGAAAGCCATGGGGAAGTGTGACAAAATGTTCTTCTTCTGCTCAGAATGACTGAGACTTCAACAGAAGAAGAGATGGTAAGATGGTGACAAAAGTAAGCACTACAATGGAGGAGAGGGTATCCACAGCCTTATTCTCCTGTCCATTGGTTTACTGCCAGATGCCTCATACAGTCTTTCCCAGGTTGTGTCTCTCTCTCCAGTGTGACTCCTCCATGACTGGGCTTCTCCACTCTACTTAGAGTCATGAGAGGAGGGGGCTCTGCTCCAAAATATATGACTCAAGAGACCCACTACTAACATGAGGACTGCTTATAAAAGCAGCATTCACAGCTATATCTATCATTAATTTGGCAATGGAGAATAAATAATATTTTATTCAGCACTGAAATCAGATCATTACTTGGGAGGTTGTTTAAAATGTAATTTCCTATCCTGCCCCACTAAATCAGAGGTTGTTTCAGCACCCAAAAATCTCTTTTAACACATTCTCCATGAGATTATGAATACTAATGTTTGAAAGGCAACTCTATGCTTATTATAAAATTATTTTGAGAATTTCTGCTTAAAATGCAGTCAAAGTAATATTTTATAACTCAGTGACTCCCAATTTTCCATTCAAAAATCCAAGAACACACAGAAACATTATTTTTAAGAGTTGGAGTCTCACTCTGTAACCCAGGCTAGGGTGCAGTGGCACACCCATGGCCACTACAGTGTTGACCTGCTGGGCTCCGGTGATCCTTCTGCCATAGCCTTCCAAGTAGCTGGAACTACAGGCATACAGAAACAATTTTAAAATTGCAATCCAGTGTTAATAATTATAATTTCATTTTGAACTACTGCCAGAAGATGGGATAAACTTTCACAAGCATAAGTAATTCCAGTAATAGTTAACAATATATAAATATTAGCATTATTGGACACCTTCCATGTAGGACTAGTTTCCAGAGACACTCCTACCACCCCCTGAACTGACCCACCTGATACCAGGACAGAGCTGGAAGTTATCTCACTACATGCACATCCAAAAGCATGCTCTAAGTGGAGGAATGCTGTGAGAGTACATGGTTTGACTGGCTTTTCTGCTGCCTTTATATAAAATGATATTAGAGAAGTATTATGATGAGGCAATATGAAATTTTGAAGAGAAAGCATTATAGATGAATTCTGCATCACTCTGAAAGGTAAATAATGACAAACAGCTGAGATGCCTGTTGAGTCTTTCATGAAACAGAAGAGCATGGTCCTGTACAACTGTATTTAGAGGATTACTGATAACTCCTAAGCATTCATACACCCAGGAATTCAGTCCATTTGGAAAATCTCCCCATCTCAGGAACCTGAGCCTATGAATGCCAACACTTCTCCTCCATCAAGTCCTTCTCAACAAGAACAATCCTCATACAAAAGCAAGACTTTCAATTCTTGAAGTTGATTGGTAGGGTAGTTTTGGAAAGGTTCTCTAGCAAGAGAGAAGCAGCATTTCATGCAAAGTATGATAGAATAAAATAATCATTAAAAAGAAGTATAGTAAATCAGAGTTCAATTCACTTTTAAAACATGAGAAATATTCTTTGCCAGTGGGCTTTCACTTCTCTTGCTGGACTCCTGACAAACTGTACTTTGTGTTATACTACATTAACAGTGGAAGTTGTTCAACCATCTCCAATGAGAACTACTTCCAGAACCATGTATCTATTTCTACATTGCTGAAATACCCATGGTTTTGATTTACCTGCACCCATTGAATTTGGACTATTCAAGAACACTGAACACATTGGCACAACATCCACCTCCTAAGGCACACCTGAGTATTCATACCTGAGGTGCCTGATAAGCAGTCTATGACAGGACAGCAGACTGGAGGTGCCGGGGTCCTGTTGTATAAGATACTGTATGGACTGCCTTCTTTTCTTATGGCTGAAAACAGCCGAGATGTGCTTTTGCATTCTGTTGAACCCCTCTAGTTAAAACCAAATATGACAAATTCTCCAAGAACCTTCTGGAGCACTTTCTGCAGAAGAACAGGACAAAGAGGCTTGGTGCCAAGTATGACTAATGAATAAAAAGAATCATGTCTTGGCCAGGCACAGGGGCTCAAGCCTATAATCCCATAAATATCTATAGAAAACCTGTAAATCCAGCACTTTGGGAGGCTGAGGCAAGAGGATTGCTTGAGACCAGGGCTCAAGTGTCTGCTTTTGTGATCCTGATATCACCTGATCATATTTGTACCCCGTTATCCCATCTGAGTCTCCCTGTAGAGAGCACCAGTACATTGAAGCCTGCAGTAGTAATCAGTCTCACTTTTGCCGGGCCCCTGAGAGAGTCAGAGAAGCTTTGCCAACTAGTAAGGAGCCTAAGAACTCAGCAGGCATGGAGTCTTTATGCTTGTATCAAAAAGCGGTGTCCTGGGGACTTGCCCAGACTTTTGATGGAAGCTGCATGGATAATGACCATTGGTGACCACTCCAGTGCTGAAGCCACAGGTGAGAGTGACTTTCCCTCCTGAACACACAATCAGTGAGTGTTTCTGAGTTACCACACCATTAGATCCGTTACTTGAAATGAACATAGATACATGTTAGGAAGGAGAAAGGGAGACAGAGGAATCTATCTCTGGTCTCTGAAATCTCCATGAAACCTAGACAGAGAATGAGAAGGAGAAGAGGAGGAGGAGGAGAGTCATCCAGGCCATGCTCTGGACTTTCTAAAACTCCACATAACCCTCAACTGATGCTGGAATCTCGGATGATTTTTCATCTATCCCTCAACCCTCTGGGTAAAGGATATAGGATTATTTGGTGTATTATGAAAATATTTGCCTTTTACCACCCACCTCATCATTCAATTCTGGGTCCTCAGCACGGTGAGCAGCAACATTGTCAGGGAGTCTGGGCTGCTGTGAGCTCTGAGTTTACCCAATGGGAGGAAGCACCCATAGTTACCTCTAAGCCAGATGAATGACTACAAGACCAAATGGTACAGTAAATTTGAACCATTTGAGTGTGTTTCAGGCCTTGCTCACCTCTGGGAAGAGGCGCAGCTCCCTGCTGTGTCTAGAGAACTATTGCTTGTACCTTTTCCTCTGGTTGTGTTAAATATCTTGTCTGATGCCTGGATTTCAATTTCAGTATTACCAAGTCTTGAGTTCCTCAGAGAGGGTTTATTACTTCATTTATTGTATTATTCATATTCTATACTTTTCATTTGGCCTTGTTTTTATTACTCTATGTCTTTGTTCAGATTTTCTGCCTGGGAAGAAAATCTGAAACATTGTTTCCAGAATGTCTGTCATTGCTCATCTAAGGGATTGTACAATTGTTGTTTTATAAATCTCTGTCATAATTTCAGCACCTAAATCATCTCAGTGTTAGTTTCTATAGATTGTCTTTTCTCATTGAAGTTGTGGTTTTCCTTGTTCTTGATATGAAAAGTTATTTAAAAAGTCATATTCTCAACATTTTGGATATTATGTTATGATAGTGTGTGCCCTATATAATCTTCTTTTCATCAAAATATCTTCCTGTTATGTATGTCAGAGAACATGGGGGTTATTTCTTCTGCTTCCCAGTGGCCTTTGCAAAGTGAAACCCCAACTCTCACTGTGTTGTTGCTGCTGTCCAGGGACAAGTGGGGTCAATGATTTGCACTGACTTGTCTTCAAGGGTAGGTATAAGTTCCCCCACTGAACGCTACTGACATGTAGGAGGGCACAATTTAGGACTGAATGGAACTTTTGCTGCTGTAAGGTGGGCACAGAAGCTCAGCTACACCCTGAGCTCAGTTGTGCCTCACTGACACCAGAGGGGAAGGGGACAACTGCAGTGCCAACTTCTTTGCCTCCCACTCCCCTATCTAGTACACTTAATGCCAGTTGGAAGTCAAGGCTGAGCTCTTAACTAGACCCCACACTCACCAGTGGGGAGCACTGCAGGGCTGACTAGCTCTGTCTTTTACCACTTCATTTGGTCTCAATGTTTAGGGATGAGGATTGAAGTTCAGCTCCTCACTGGGCCCTGCCAAAATCAGGGAAGGGGACATAAGCATGATAATTCACCCTGTCTGGCATTGCCTTGTTCAATCTTACTGATCCTGAGTGTGGATAGAGGCTCAGCTTGTCACTGAGCCCCACTGTCACTCCCCCAGTTGAGCAATGGCAACTCTGCCTGATTGGGAATGGCTGATCGTGTCCTTGCTCAGCACAGCCGAATCCCATGGAGGGAGCACAATTTGGGGATTATGGTAATGCTTGGTTGGAGTTGGGTGGGCCTTGTGAAAACATTTTCTTTTGTGAGACTATCTGATCCCTTTGGCTTGGAGGACAGGATTTTCTTAGAGGTTTTCTGCAGTCTTGAATATAAGGGAGACAGTAAGGAAACCCAACGATCTCACTGCTGTGCTGTTTGCCAAGTTTTGAGCAATATGGGAAGTTCCATCTTATTCCCATATCTTAGAGTCTTCTTATTCTTTTTAGTTGTATTATTCAGGACTTTTTATTTGCAAGTAAGAAGACCTGGAGGGAATGGGGCTACTTCATATTGGCCAGAACTAGAAATCCTCAAAATATCTATTAAGATTTACTCTAGTAAATGAATCCATTCAGTTCAATTGATTATCTGATTCTGTTTACAACGGGTTTCTGAGTCACCACAGTATGTGAAGTGGCTCTGGAAGTCCTGAAGAAGAGAGTGACACCATCAATGTAGGAGACAGGGGGCATGACTTCAGTGTTTTCCTTCCCCACTCCTAATCTTGAGTCTGCTCTAACCTGTGTGATAAGCTGAAAGGAAAAAGAGGAGAGGGCTCCGTACCAGAGGAGGCACTTCCCTAAGAGTGTTCATTTTCACTTGTCACCACTGAGTGAGGCTCCCTCAGTTTAACCTTTTTATAACTGCAAAATGACTCTTCAGACACACAATCCCATCTCTCATGAGTCTTTGAGCACACTTCCAAGTGGCCACAGGTGTTGAATTCTCACAAATGCTGGTCCTTGAACTCTGGTCACAGGTCACAGGAGAATTCCATGTCTGTGCAGTATCTTGAGCTCCCAATCACATATGCCCATCATGGGAATGGTGCATGTCTTTAGCATAACGTCTTTTTTCTGCAGTGGAGGCCAAATTTCCAGGTTTGCCTATTGTGAAAGACATTGAGTTTCAGAGCCAGTCAGGGTAATTTGACTAAATTGCCTTTGAGTTCCTTTCAAATAGGCAGACATCAATTTTTTTTAGTTTGTATTTTTGCTTTGAAATGGGATTACTTTCAGTCATGCTTTTTTATGGGATTTTTGAAATTTACATATTGTTTATTTAAAATGAGAAAATATGTCAAATAGAAATATAAAGGTAAATACAAGAAGCATGATAGAAAAGTAACACACACAAATGTATGTGTGTATATGCTACTAACATATACATAAAATGTTTTCTTTTTAGGAAATATTTTTTCAAATATTGGTTTATTGCAAAAATGTTGCACTGGGGGTGGAGGGAAGGCTTATAAATATTATAACCATGTCAATTACAATATATTTAAATGATGGTTTACATTATAAATATGCCTATAAGTTTAAATATACTAGTACTATACCCTAATACACAGAATTTCTATAAATAATACATACAATTATCAAGAATACAGAAAAAACCATAAGTAATGCCCACTTTACAGGTGATATTTCAGACAGCAAAAGCACCAACAGCTTTGACTGATAGCTAGGGCACTGGCCCATTAAAACCCTTTGGAAAAATAGAAATATTTGTAGCAGCAATGCTTTATTTAAGTAGCAAACTAAAAGTCATTGCAAGATCATTTGAATACATTGTAGTTTCTGGTTATATCTTACACAAAAAAACAGTCTAAGTATTAATTAATCTTGCAAATATGAAAGAAACAATGTCCCATGCTGCAGTGTCCTGCAGATGTCACACTGATGATTCTCACACAGTCCATCTGTGATCAGGCATACCGCAATCATACCACTGTTCACACAGAAAATCTATGAAGAGAAATAAAGAACTGAAACACTTTGCAAGAGGAAAGCTTGGGAGCTAACATCGTCTCACCAGAAAAGGCACAGTTTATATTTGCAACCACAACCCAGACAGATCTGCAGAAGATCCTTCTTAGAATAGTATTCTCCTTCTAACAAGACAACAGCATCTGTCTTAGGCAGTACCCTAATGCTCATCACAGAGACAGTACTACATTTAAAAAGAGGATGCAAATGAAAACTTCATGAACTCACTGAGGGGAGAATACACTTGTTTAAAAGCTTTTAGCAAACAGTGTGCAATAAGGTTGCTAAGCTTCCAGGGATGTGAAAATTGTGTTTTAAAATGTCCTGTCAGCTGACAGCTCTTCCAAAAGTCTAAATAGTACATTTTAAAACACACATAAAATCCTTCAGAACCAATCCTAAGACCCTTCAAGAGAAAAAGGCCATAGGCAATGCCTCTGAGAAGACCAAGAAAGCCTGAGCAGCTTCCTTGATGACGACTGTGATGAGAATGCTGTGATGTGGTCTGTAGTGGAGTTGGAGGTGAACTCAGATAAATTCAGGATCAAAGGACTGTGAGTTGCTTGGCCCACACACATTTAGGTTAAAAGGGGGAACGATCTAATTAGTGATATAATTTCACTTAATTAAAGAGAAGAAGACATGAAACTTTTTTTTTTTTGTAGTCAGAATCTAACTCTGTGGCCCAGGCTGGAGTGCAGTAGCACAGTCATGGCACACTGCAGTTTCAAACTGCTGGACTCATTGATCCTTCTTAATCAGTTTCTCGATTAGCTGTGACTATAAGTGAGTACCATAATGTCCAACAAACTTTATTATTTTTTATAGAGATGTTTTCTAGCTAAATTTCCAGGGGCAGCCTAAATGTTGAGTGTCCTTAGAAAGAAAGGTGAAAGTAAATGTTTGATTAGACTCTTACTTCTGTCTGAGTCCTAAAGTGGAGGATATTCATGAATGACTTGAGAAAAACCAGGCCACAAAAATCAGAATTCAAATTTTCCATTCTTTTTTTTATGGTTGTGGTCCCATTCCGTCACCCAAGCTGGAGTGCTGTGGAACAATCAGGACTCACTGTAGCCTCAACCTCCTGAGTTCTGGTGATCCTTTCACCTCAGCCTCACAAGTAGTTGGGACCATAGATGTCACGCCACCATACCCAGCTATTTTTTATTTTTAGAGGTGACAAGTTTTTTGCTATGTTTCCCTGACTGATCTCCAACTCATGGGCTCAAGCAACTCTCCTGCCTCAGCCTTCCAAACTGCCAGGATTACAAGTGTGACGCACCATGCTTTACCTTTTACAGAATTAGTATCATATTTGTTTTCATATTTACACCCTTAATACTCTGCTGTTGTTACTGAAGGTTAATACAAGAAATTCCTCTATCTTAAAACATGTATGAACATACAATGACTGCTTAAGATTATAAGTACTAATACAAAACTATACATTTTTTCTAATTCCAACTGTTCACTGATAGGAAGATATGAACATGTGAAAATGTGAAGGTGATCTTGTTATTAATAAAGCACTTCTGGTCATTTTTGTGCATTTTGTGAGACTCAGGGGAGATGCCCTTCATGCTCAATGGGAAGCTGTGAATACATTATGCCTAAATATCCTGCAAAAATGGGGAAAGAGGATGTTAGTTTGTTGGTAGGAAGCAGGATAGGCTGAGGCCTACAGAAGAGTTCATGAGCAAAAGCTCACCAGTGACTTCCTGCCTGGGTCAGGTCAGAGCATCTCAGATTTTAATGTACACATGGACCATATGGGATCCAGAAAAATGTGGGCCTAAAATTTGGCCTGGATTCTGTATTTCTAAAAGATCTCTTCCCTTCAAAATCATCATAAATGTTTTATTATCACCAAATTCATAAAAATTGTGTAAAACGTGAAGGGAAGCCATTTGTGGATAGAAATCAAGAATAAATTTTTTCTGGCTAAAACAAAGACTTGTGATGAAAGATGAATGCTCCAGTCAAGGAAGGGAGATGATCAGAGAGAATAGCTTCAATACTAGATGAGGCTCTGTTTCCCAAACTAGCGAATAGATGAAATCTAAATCTAAAACTAAAGAAGGACCACATTTTAAACCTCATATCAACCTGATCTCCCTTTAGAATCCTGTCCAGTTTCCCCACTGGCTTCTCCTCCTCCAGTCTCTTCTAAAGTGTGGACTACCTTCACCTTCTTTCTTCCCAATCTTTTTTTTTTTTTTGAGTTGGAGTCTCACTCTGTCACCCAGACTGGAGTGCAGTGGCCACTCCCAGCCACCACAGCCTCAACCTACTGGGCTCCAGCGATCCTTCCACCTCAGCCTTCCAAGTAGCCGGAATTACAGGCATGTGCTACCATGCCCAGCTGGTTTTTTGATTTATTGTAGAGATGAGGTCTTGCTACCCAGGCGGGTCCTGAACCCACGGGCTCAGGCAATCCACTCACCTCAGCCTCCCAAAGACTCAGGATTATAGGCTGAGCCACCGAACCTGGCTCTTTCCAATATTTAATTCACAACTTTCCCTCTCAAATCTTGAGTCTCTCTCCCTTTCCTAAAACTCCCTTCTCTGCTATGGCCTCCTCAATTAATCATGATGATTCATATCTAAGTTAGTTACCAAGGTCTTACCTCCTACTCTGAAAGCAGCACAAACTATTGGAGAGACTGGGGTGCTCCACAGTACCAACAACTCCCAGGTAGTGTCCCCCAGGTTCATTATTTATAGATATGTCAATTGATTCTCAAGGGCCCAGATTGAATCTCTTTGCCAGGTATGGCAACTCAAGCTCACTGACCTTCACTAGACTGTGGTCTGAGGACAAGGCTAGTTATGGCTCCCAGATCTAGAAAAGAATCCTCAGGGTCCCTACAGTGCTGCAGGATGTGGGGAAATGAGACAAGAGTTCTCTGAGTGCCATCATACCCACTATTACTTGGAAAACCTGCAGGCCACAGTCGACTTAGTTGAGTCCATCTGTCAAATTCATCTTCCCACTTGGGAATATTGCTGCCAGCTCCTCCTAACCCTTCTCAATTCTGAGGAACAGTGACAAGTAATGACAGAAGCTGGAAAATGTATGGCAGAATGTGCCCCAGGAGTTTTGTTAGATCCTGAGACTGGGTAAGGGGCACTTTCCCAGAAAAGGATCTGCATTGGGACCCAAAGTCAGAGGGCAGGAGGGTCAACCTAGAAAAATATCAACAAACCTGCCTGGAAGGATTAAAAGCAGGAACTAAGAAGCCCATCAATATGCCCAAGACTACCGGGGTCCACCAAAAACCAGATAAAAGTTCCTCAGACTTTTATGAGAGACTTTGTAAGACATTCCAGTTATATACCCCCTTCAACTCTGAGACCCCTGAGAATCAGCACATAGTGAATGCTGCTTTCATGATCCAAGCACAGGTTGATATTCAAAGAAAGCTACAGAGGTATGAGGGGTTGCTGCAATGAAAAGCACCCAACTACTGGAGATAGCCAACAAAGTCTTCACAAACCAAGAACAAACTGTAAAGAGGGAGGCTGCAAGAAGGCTGACCAGAGAATGAGGCAAAGGACAGCTCTCCTTGCTGCAGCCCTAGGCTGGCCAGCTGAATTTGAGTCAAAGCAAACAAAAGCAATACCCAGGACCCATGTCCCCTTATAACACGATCAGTGTGCATATTGCAGAAAAGTGGACATTGAAGGAAAGACTGCCTTGATAGACTTCCAAGGGATGAAAATAAAAATCAAGGGATGAAAATGAACTCTGCCCCATACAAGATGGAACCCTCTGCTTATCTGGTTAGCTGACGTTGACTCAGACTGAGACAGACAGGGCTTAATCAACATACGCCCCTAGGAGCCCATGGTCAAAATGAAGGTTGGAGGCCAAACAATGGACCTTAGGGTGGACACTGGAGAAGAGCATTCGGTTGTAACCAAACCAGTGGGGCCCATTTCAAAAAGAAAAACATGGGGGCTACCACAGCCCAAATCAAACACTCATTTGTGAAACCCACAATTACATCATGGGAGGACATCAGGTAAAACATGATTTCCTGTATGTTCCCAACTTTCCAGTACCCTTGATAGGAAGGGACTTGCTGTCCAAGCTGGGGACCTGGATCACCATCTTAGCTGATGGCCCTGTTCACCTTGAACTGCTGAGACCCACACAGCTGGGACCCCCAAAAGACACCTCCTTAATACCCTGGGAGGAAGAATGGAGACTCCATTCCCAGCCTGCCACAAACATCAACCAGACCCTGGAAACATGGAACTCCCACTTCCTCAGAGTCTGGGCTGAGAAGAACCCACCTGGGCTACCTGTCAACCATCCACCAGTAATAGTTGACCTGTTGCCCAATGCCCACCCAGTAAGGGCCCGACTATATCCCTTATCTTGGGAAGCCAAGATCAGCATCCAAGTTCACCTTCAAAGACTACTAAAATTTGGGCTGCTCCAAATATGACAATCTTCATGGAATACACATCTGTTGCCTGTGAAAGAAACAGGCACCAATGACCACTGACCTGTCCAGGGCCTGCGAACCATCAACCAAGCCACAACAGCCATCCATCCAGTGTTCCCTAATCCATAAACCCTCCTAGGCCTCACACCTGCAGAGTCCCAATAGCACACCTGTCTGGATCTGAAGGATGTTTTCTTCTGCATTCGCCTGGCATCTGTAAGTCAGCACGTTTGCTTTTGAATGGAAAAGCCTCACCACCAGCCAAAAGGGGCAATTAAATTGGACCTGATTGCAACCCCTCAGGCCGCTCTGGCAAAATTTTAATGACCTCAGCCCTGCCCAAAAGCTCAAGTTATGCCCAGGAAGATAAAAACTGGATTAAATGTGAACAAGATACCAAAGGCTCAAACGGATGGAGGCTTCTCCCCATCAAACGACCCTTTATTCCAAACCACCTGGCCTATCCCCTGGTTTACCATCTTCATGAAGATATCCATATGGGAAAAACAGCATTAAAAACTTTAGCAAACTAGTATTGCTATATAGGCAGAATCCCCACACTTTGCAGAAATGTCACCCAGAGATGTCAGATATGTGCTCTCAACAATGCCAAAAAAGGGCTTTCCCACCCACCAGGAATACAAGTAAATGGACAAAATCCATTTGAAAACCTAGAAATAGACTTTACTGAGCTACCATCCAGCAAAGGATATAAATCTCTATTAGTCATTGTATGCACATACTCAGGCTGAATTCAAGCATACCCCACTAGAACTGAGAAAGCCAGAAAAGTAACAAGAATCATACTGACTGAAATATTACCTAGATATTGAATGCCTACCACAATTGGAACAGCTAATGGGCCCACCTTCATGACTGAAATTACACAAGGACTAGCAAGACCCTACACATAAAATGGAACTTGCACACAGCTTAAAGGCCTCAGAGTTCAGGGAAAGTTGAGCGCATGGGTCGAACCCTAAAGCAAGCTTTAGGTAAGTTTTGTCAGGAAAACCCAACTGCCCTGTACCTCTGTACTGCCTATGGATCTCCCCCAAGTAAGATGCTCTCCCCAAGCAGAAATCAAGCTTTCCCCATATGAAATTCTATTGGGCAGACCTCCTCCCCCAATGTGTCACCTCACAGCAAAAAAGAGGTAAAGTCATTTTCTGTACTCGTGAAGTGTCATCTTCCCTTGTAAGCATTCCTTAGATATTCTGAATGCGTATCTGTTAATAGGGACATTATTTGTGAATATATTCCCAGTCTATGGCTGTCTTTTCATTCTCTTGATAGTGTGCATTGACACACAAAAATATTGACCTTGATGAAGTCCAATTTATCTATTCTTTTTATACTTTTTCTTGCGCTATTGGTGTCATTCACAAGAATCCATCACTAGATCCAATATCATACAAATTTTATCATTTTTTAAAGTTTCATCTTTTATGTTTAGGTCTTTGATTCATTCTTAGCTATTTTCATGTGTAGTGTAAGGTAGGGATCTAACTTTACTAATTTTCATAAAGATATCCTATTTTCTAAGCATATTTACTGAAAAACACTCACCTATCCCCACTGGATGATCTTGGTATCCTTTTAAAAATATATTTGGGTCTTACTGTGAGGGGTTATATCTAGACTATTTTTTCTATTGCTCTCTCTGTCTCTCTTCTGCCAGTACCACACTGTTTTGGTGAATGTAGCTTCAAAGCAAATTTTGAAATAAGAAAGTTTGAATCCTCCAAGATAGTTCTTTTTCAAGATTTTTTTAACTGTTCAGAGTTCCATGGCATTTTATATAAATTTTATTTTTTTTATTTCTGTAAAATAGTCATTGAAATTTTTAATAGAGATTGCACTGAATCTACAGATCTCTTTGGGTTGTATTGTAATCTTAACAATATTAAGTCTTCTAATCCATAAACATGAGATGTATTTCCACTTATTTATGTCTTCTTTAGTTTATTTCAACAGTGTTTTGTCATCTGCATTATATAAATCTTCTATCTTCTTGCTTGCATTTAGACATCAGTGTTTTATTTTTATTATTGCTACTGCGATGGAATTATTGATTGCCTTCAGAGATGGTTTATTATTAGTGTATAAAAATGCAAGTGATTTTGAATGTTGATTTTATATACTTAAACATTGCTAAATGAATTTATTAGCTCTAATAATATTTTTGTGAAATCATTCATTTTTCTTTTCTATTTTTATTTTTATTTTTGGAGTTGGTGGTCTCACTCTGTTATTCAGGCTGGAGTGCCATGGCAATGATAACAGCTCATTGCAACCTCGACATCTGGGCTCAGGTGATCCTTCTGCCTCATCCTCCTGAATAGCTAGGACTACTGGAAGTGATACCACACTCAGCATTTTTTTTTTTTTTTGTATTTTTCTAGAGACAAAGTCTCACTGTGTTGCTTAAGCTGGTGTCTTATTCATTGCTCTATAAATCCTCCCAACTTGTTCTCCCAAAGTACTGGGATTACAGACATAATCCACTGTACCTGGCTGAAAACTTTAATGTTTTCTACATATATACTCATGTTGTTTGAAAACACAGATAATTTTAATTTTTTTCTTTCAAATTTGGAGGACTTTTCTTTTTCTTGCCTAATTTCTTCGGCTATAATGTTCAATATACTTTTTTAAATTTTTTATTGTAAAGATGTGGGGTACAATTCAGGATTAGGTATATAAAGTGATCATGCAGATACCCTTGTTGATGAGGTATACTCCTCCCTCCCCTGGCAGTTTGCCTCAACTGCTAATCCCACCCCCATCCCCTGACAGGTTCCCATTATTGCCAATCACTTTCTTATAGCATTATAATTGTTCAAGGTCCACTTATGAGTGAGAACATATGAAACATCTTCTTGTTCTGTGATAAATCACTGAGTATGATCAACTCCAAATCCATCCAAGTTGCTACAAGGTCCATATATTTGTCCTTGTTTATGGGTGCATAATAGTCCATTGTGCATATATATCACATTTTTTAAAATCCGGTCCAGTTTCGATGGGCAACATGATTGGTTCCATGTTTTTGCTATTGTGAATCAGGCCACAGCAAACATATGTGTGCAAGTATCTTTTTTGTAGAATAACTTGAGTTCTTCTGGGTATATCCCCAATAGGGCAATTGCTGGATCATATGGAAGGTCAATTTCTAGATCTTTCAGATATCACCACACTGTCTTCCAAAGAGGTTGTACCAGTTTACATTCCCACCAGCAGTGTAGAAGCGCTCCAGTTCTCCACATCCTCGCCCGTATCTATTGATGTTTGGTTTATTAATGATGGCCATTCTTACAAGGGTTAGGTGGTATCTCAATGTGGTTTTGATTTGCATTTCTCTGATGATGAGTGAGGCTGAGCAATTTTTCAGGTGTCTGTTGGCTCCCCTTATATCTTCTTTTGAGAAGTGTCTATTCATGTCTTTTGCCCACTTTTTAAAAGGGCTGCTTGTTTTTTTCCTTTCAGTGCATTTGAGTTCCTTGTAGATCCTGGATGTTAGATCTTTGTCAGATATACAGTTGACCATTTTTCCCCATTTTGTGGGCTGTCTCCCTGCTCTCTTGATGGTTTCTTCTGCTTTCCAGAAGCATGTTACTATGATGAGGCTCCACTTGTCTATCTTATTTCTTCAGGTACTGGCCTTTAGGGTTCTGAATGGGAATTAGTTCCCAGTTACAATTTCCATAAAGTTGTCTCCTGCGATTCTTATAGTTTGAGGTTTTACATTTAGGTATTTGATCAATTTAGAGTTAATTTTTGTGTATGGTGATAGGTAGGGGTCCTGTTTCAATTTCTGCATGTGATCAGCCAGTTTTCCCAGCACCATTTACTAAATAGGTGCTCCTCTCTCCAGTGGTTGTTGTTGGAGGCTTTGTCAAAGATGAATTGGTTGAGGAATTGGGACTTTGCTTCTGGAATCTCTATCCTTTTCCATTGTTCCATGTGCCTGTTCTTGTACCAATACCATCCTGTTTTGATTACTGTAGCCTTATAGTAAAGTTTGAAATCTGGAAGTGTGGTACCTCCTGCTGTGTTTCTTTTGCTAAGAATTGTTTTGACTATTCGTGGTGGCTTATGTTTCCATATGAATTTCTGTATTGTCATTTCCAGGTCTGAGAAGAATGATGTTGGTAACTTAATGGGTATTGCATTGAATCTGTAGATT